>NW_026706494.1:0-152233 GCF_029867415.1 Vicia villosa | reverse complement strand
AGCATCACTTGCCATTAAAAGCAGAATGCCCTCCGGTCAAGCAAAAATTAAGAAGAACTCATCCGGAGATGGCCATGAAAATCAAAGAGGAAGTTCAAAAGCAGATCAACGCAGGTTTCCTCGTCACTTCAGAATACCCTCAGTGGTTAGCTAACATTGTTCCCGTTCCTAAGAAAGACGGAAAAGTCCGCATGTGCGTCGACTACAGAGATTTGAACAAAGCTAGCCCTAAGGATGATTTTCCTTTACCACATATTGATATGTTGGTAGACAGTACAGCAAAATCCAAAGTTTTCTCGTTCATGGACGGATTTTCAGGATACAACCAAATCAAAATGGCACCTGAAGACATGGAAAAAACAGCTTTCATCACCCCCTGGGGCACGTTCTGCTACCGTGTTATGCCTTTTGGACTAAAGAACGCAGGGGCAACTTATCAAAGGGCCATGACTACGCTTTTCCACGACATGATGCATAAGGAAGTGGAAGTCTATGTGGACGACATGATTGCCAAATCAGAAAATGAAGAAGATCACATACAGAATCTGACAAAGTTATTTCAACGCTTACGGAAGTTTCAGCTTCGCCTGAACCCCAACAAGTGCACCTTTGGTGTCTATTCAGGAAAACTCCTTGGTTTCATTGTCAGCAAACGAGGAATTGAAGTAGATCCAGACAAAGTCAAGGCAATTCAAGAAATGCCTTCGCCCAGAACCGAGAAACAAGTTAGAGGATTTCTTGGACGTCTGAATTACATCTCGAGATTCATATATCTCATGACTGCAACTTGCGCTCCTATTTTCAAACTTCTACGGAAAAATCAAAGTTGCGTCTGGACAGACGATTGTCAGAAAGCGTTCGACAACATTAAGGAATATCTGCTCGAACCACCCATCTTGTCTCCTCCAGTGGAAGGAAGACCTTTGATAATGTACTTAACCGTCTTAGAAGACTCCATGGGTTGTGTCCTTGGACAGCAAGACGAGACAAAGAGAAAAGAGCATGCCATCTACTACCTGAGCAAGAAATTCACTGACTGTGAATCCCGCTACTCCATGCTCGAGAAGACGTGTTGTGCTTTGGCCTGGGCTGCCAAGCGTCTCCGCCAGTACATGATTCGACATACTACTTGTTTGATCTCTCATATGGATCCAATCAAGTACATATTTGAGAAGCCTGCCTTAACCGGGAGAATTGCCCGTTGGCAGATGTTGTTATCAGAATATGACATTGAGTATCACGCACAGAAAGCCGTGAAAGGAAGCATTCTAGCTGAGCACCTGGCTCACCACCCACTCAATGGTCATGAATCAACCAGTTTCGACTTTCCGGACGAGGACGTCATGTACCTCAAGATGAAAGATTACGACGAGCCACTACCAGACGAAGGACCTGAGATAGGATCCCAGTGGGGCTTAATCTTTGACGGAGCTGTCAATGCTTATGGACGAGGAATTGGGGCAATCATTGTTACACCTCAGGGTACCCATATTCCATTTACTGCCAGATTAACTTTCAAATGCACAAACAATGAGGCCGAATATGAAGCTTGCATCATGGGTCTCGAAGAAGCCGTGGATCTAAGAATCAAACACTTGGATGTATACGGAGATTCTGCTTTGGTCATCAATCAAATCAAAGGAGAATGGGAAACACGCCAACCAGGGCTAATTCCTTACAAAGACTACGCGAGAAGATTATTACCATTCTTCGACAGGGTAGATTTTCATCACATTCCTCGTGAAGAAAACAATTTGGCTGATGCATTAGCCACACTCTCTTCCATGATTAGGATAAATCATTGGAATGACATTCCTCGGATCGATGTTATGCGGCTGGATAGGCCCGCTCATGTGTTCATAGTAGAAGCAATCATCGACGACAAACCGTGGTATCACGACATCAAGAACTTTCTTCAAAAGCAAGAGTACCCTCTTGGGGCGTCAAAGAAAGATAGAAAGACTTTGAGAAAGTTAGCTTGTAGATTCTTCCTGAATGAAGATGTTCTGTACAAGAGAAACTTCGACATGGTTCTGCTCAGATGCGTTGACAGAAAAGAAGCAGAAGTACTCATGAGAGAAATACATGAAGGTTCCTTTGGTACTCACACCAATGGACATACCATGACAAGGAAAATACTGAGAGCAGGATATTATTGGCTGACGATGGAGTCAGATTGCTACCAGTACGCAAAGAGGTGTCACAAATGCCAGATCTACGCCGATAGAATTCATGTGCCACCATCTCTTCTCAACATACTCTCTTCCCCTTGGCCTTTCTCCATGTGGGGAATCGACATGATTGGAATGATCGAACCAAAAGCGTCCAACGGACATCGCTTCATCTTGGTAGCCATAGACTATTTCACCAAATGGGTTGAAGCAGCTTCATATGCAAACGTTACAAGACAAGTTGTCGTCAGGTTTATCAAGAATCACATCATCTGTCGCTACGGCGTTCCTAGCAAGATAATCACTGACAATGGGTCAAATTTGAATAACAAAATGATGAAGGAGCTTTGTGAAGAATTCAAGATCGAACATCACAACTCATCTCCTTACAGACCAAAGATGAATGGAGCTGTAGAAGCAGCTAACAAAAACATCAAGAAAATCATTCAGAAGATGGTCATCACTTACAAAGATTGGCATGAAATGCTCCCGTATGCTCTTCATGGTTACCGTACATCAGTACGTACTTCGACTAGAGCAACTCCTTTCTCCCTTGTATATGGCATGGAGGCAGTCCTACCTATAGAGGTTGAGATTCCATCAATGAGAGTTTTGATGGAGGCAAAATTAACAGAAGTCGAGTGGTGTCAAAGCAGATTCGATGAATTGAACTTAATCGAAGAAAAGCGCATGACAGCTTTATGCCACGGACAACTATATCAACAAAGAATGAAGAAAGCTTTCGACAAAAAGGTTCGACCTCGCACAATCAAAGAAGGCGACCTTGTACTCAAAAAGATTCAATCTTTTCTCACAGATTCGAGAGGGAAATGGACTCCCAATTATGACGGCCCCTACGTGGTCAAGAGAGCTTTCTCAGGAGGAGCCTTAATACTCACGACTATGGATGGAGAAGAATTCACCCGTCCTGTGAACGTCGACGCAGTCAAGAAATACTTCGCCTAAATAATTAAAAGAACAGCTCGCTAAGTTGAAAACTCGCAAAGAGCGACTTAGGCAAAAAAGAGCGTCTCGGTGAATCGAAAACCCGAAAGGGCGATTCAGGCAAAAATTAGAGACATAAAAAAAATATATTAATCAATCCCGGTAGACTTAAAACCCGAAAGGGGTAGTTTACGCAAAAGTTAGGGATATATGGCAAGTAACTGTGTCCAGGACAAACTTGATCATTCAAAATCCATAACGGAGTATTCATCAGCAGTAGGTCATCTTCTACGAAGCACGAATACAGCGCAACTCGGAGTGGAAGAGAAAGATAACGGTCGTCACGTTTCATCGTAGCCCTTTTCCCGAAAATTACCAATTTCCAACTTTGTAAATACTCCATGGAATCAAGCATTTGGCTGATTACCATTCCATATATAATAATTTGAGCCTTGTGCTTTTCCTTTGCAATCTAGTCTTATTCAGTTTCTTGGAATGCATTTTAAGTTTAAACAGTCAATTTCTTGAAACAAATGTTTTCATAAAATAAAAATGAATTTACTTGCAAAAATAAAGGTGAAATTTCTTTCTAAGGTTTACAAACAATAGGAAGAATGCAAACAGTTGCTCCGAGAACGGTTGAGATTCCGGGAATCAAGTTTTCCCCATGAGGTCGCTTTGCGAACATCTCCCGATGACGGATCTTTACTTCAATTCATATTACTCATTTCGGACAGCGGACAGCTGATAACCAGATATTCCCAACAGAGTTCGAACTACAAGAAGAGGACATCTTCTGATCAACAAGAATTCAAGTCGTATCTTAGGATTTTCCATCCGCGACAATTCTATTCACATTCACTTTACATTTTATCATTGTCATAATATTCATGCATACATTACATCATAATTGCATAGTCGAATCAGGGTTTGATCCTGTGAATGCCTAAGTCATTGAGGCATGAACTCAAGTTTCCCCTGCAAGTTCCGGAGAAACTTTTTCCTTCAAAACAACAGTTCATACACAAGGATCTCACCAAGCAAGTCAACAGATGGTAGTCTCCCTCAAAGAGATAGTTTGTTCACTTTTGGAATTCCTCAGCCGAGAATCTCCTGCAGAGCGACATTCGACAGTCTTCTTCAAATAAGATAGTCTGCTTCACATTTTGGAATTCCCTACAGGTTTGGTATTTCCCCAGCAGGGTCAAGAGGTGCCACTTCTTGTCAAAGAAAAATTCAGAATCTCCCAGCAGATCGACAAATGATTCCCCAGCGGAGTCAGCGAATGATAGTCTTCGTCCAGAAGATAGTTCAGATTCCCCAACAAAGTCAGCAAATGGCAGTCTCTTTCAGCAGAAGGCAGTTTGCTCACTTTCTATCATAACAGAGTCAGCAAATGGCAGTCTCTTTCAGCAGAAGACAGTTTGCTCATTTTCTATCATAACAAAGTCAGCAAATGGCAGTCTCTTTCAGCAGAAGACAGTTTGCTCACTTTCTTTCATGACAGGGTCGACAAATGGCAGTCTCTCCCAGTAGAAGACAGTTTGCTCCCCTAGCAATTGGCAAATGGCAGTCTTTTCCCAAGAAAAGACAGTTTGTCTGTTAAATACTCAAGAGATTGACAAATGGCAGTTTCTTCGAACAGTTTGTCTGTTTCTGGGATGTTTAACTCCCCACAGAGTCGATGAATGGCAGTTTTCCTCTTAGGAAAACAGTTCGTTGATTCCCCGGGCATCAGTTGACGAATGGCAGTTTTCACCCCGAAAACAGTTCGTCCGCCTTCAAACAAAGTCATTAGCCCCTCAAAAGATCATGAGGCCATATGACATTCTTTCAAAGACGTCAAGTCAAAAGGGAAGATGGTGAAGTTTCTTTACAACCGTCAAATGGCATCTTATCTCCAAGCGCTGATAAGAAGTTTGACGAGGAAACAAACCTTTGAAGTTTCTTTACAGCCGTCAAATGGCATCTTATCTCCAAGCGCTGATAAGAAGTTTGACGAGGAAACAAACCTTTGAAGTTTCTTTACAGCCGTCAAATGGCATCTTACCTCCAAGCGCTGGTAAGAAGTTTGATGAGGAAACAGACCTTTGGAGATTTTCTCTTTATCTGAGATATTGTCCAAACGCAACTGAGACCAGTTTCGAGATTTGGACATCCGGAACGAGAGGAGGTTGTTTACCTTTTTCTAAGTATCAACACTTAGTTAAAGAAGATGGATTGCGCATCCTACACTGCCATCCATTCGCCAGAATCCACATCAAGTATTTCTACAAGGAGTTTGTCTCCTCATCCCCCGCCAAGTGCGATAACGGGATCAAATCATGCAAAGATTTTATCATCTCAGGAGCGCCCAAAATTCGGGCATTCTTTGATATTTAAGTCTCTTTTACGCAGGAGAGATCGAGATCTCAATCTCTCTTCCTCCAGATAAAAGAAACTTAAATAGGGGCATCTGTCATACCCTAATTTTTGACCCCCCCCTGAGATGTCACATCATTGACGTCAAATTCAAAAATGTTTCTTGATCGGTTTGGAAGCCGTGATCAAGATTTCATTCATTCACTCATTCTTTGAAAGAAAATTTCGGGTTCATGGAAGTTTTCATTTAAAGGCACCATTACCATTGGTTTGATTTAAGAGACTTGTTTAGGATTTGTTCCATGGTTTTTGGGCACGTGGATTGCTCATGGTGAAGAAATCGAATCATATGGATTATTTGATCATTCATGGAAATTTAATCAAAAGTTGCAAGAAATATCTTTTAATCCATTTTGTTGAAATATTATTTCAAGTATGGTTCAAAGACATGAATTTAAGAATTTCGAGTTCAATATCTTTTCAAGTTCATTGGTGCAAAGACATTCTTCAAATCACTTCAAGGAATTTCCATTCAAGATTGATCATTGTTCATTTGAATTTGCACGATTCAAAATTTCATTCAAAGAATATCCAAGATTCATGATTCGTACAATTTCATTCAAAGAATTCTAAAGGAAATTCAAGCATTACAAATGATGTTCTTTTACATGAAACAATTTCTAATTTCTAAACAAATTACAAGGTTTCATCCAAAATTCAAGAATTACATCATTCCATTCATACAAAGTTCAAGTTCATGCAACTTCTAAAGTTGGAATTCCATTAGAATTACAAGAACAAAAGAAAATACAAAGCTTCTTGAATTAATTCTTCAATCTTCAAAGTCTTCATTAAAGTTTCTCCATGCTTTCTTCAAAAGTTCTCATCTCACATGAAAAAGAAACAAAAAGGGTGGAATTAGCAAAAGTCCAACCAAAATAATTCAAGAGGGCCCAAAAGCCCAATTAAAAGTCAAAGATGTTAGAACAAGATTTGTTCTTATCAATTATCTTAGTTTTGATGATAACAATAATATGAATTTTGCTTAAGATAATATGGTACTCTAATCCAATGCAATTTCCCTTTCAGGAAATATATAAAGAGTACGCATAATTCAGCGCTCAGAAGTTGTGTCTCAAATGGTTCAGCGTGCAACATCAGAACATGGTCTGGCAAGACATCAGAAGATGGTCGAAGCAGAATCAGAACATGGGTCTATGGAAGCATCAGAAGAACATGAGATCAGAAGCACTGAAGATCAGAAGATGGTATCACGCTCAGAAGCACTTCAAGATCAGAAGATCAGAAGATGCTGTGCACCAAGCTGTTTGACTCTGATGACATTCAAACGTCGTATTCACAAACATCAGATCAGAAGGAAGTACACGTGGCAGACTACGCTGACTGACAAAAGGAACGTTAAAGCTACTAAAGGCTACGTCAGTAGACACAGCGTGAACAAGGCTCGAGGTAGTTGACAAAAGCGTATAACATTAAATGCAAAGCTGTACGGAACACGCAAAGCATTAAATGCATTCAACGGTCATCTTCTCAACGCCTATAAATATGAAGTTCTGATGAGAAGCAAGGTTAACGATTCTGCACCAAAACAACTCATATCAAACTTGCTGAAACGCTGTTCAAATCTAAACTCAGAATCTTCATCTTCATCAAAGCTCACTACATTGCTGTTGTAATATCTTAGTGAGATTAAGCTTAAATTGTAAGAGAAATATCACAGTTGTGATTATCGCTTTTAAGAAGCATTTGTAAACTCTTGAATAGATTACATTAAGTTGTAAGGAACTAGAGTGATCAGTTGATCAGTATACTCTAGGAAGTCTTAGCAGTTAGCTGAGCAGGAAGTCTTGGCAGTTGGCTGAGCAAGAAGTCTTGGCAGTTGGCTGAGCAGAAAGTCTTAGGAGTGAACTAAGCCTAGAGTGATCGTGTTGATCAGTAGACTCTAGAAAAGTCTTAGGAGTGAACTAAGCAGTTGTTCCTGGAGTGATCAGGTTGTGATCAGAAGACTCTGGAAGACTTAGTTGCGGCTAAGTGGAAAACCATTGTAATCCGTGCGATTAGTGGATTAAATCCTCAGTTGAGGTAAATCATCTCTGCGGGGGTGGACTGGAGTAGCTTCGTTAACAGCGAACCAGGATAAAAATAATTGTGCATTTTATTTTTATCGCTCAAGATTTTAAGTCACACTTATTCAATCCCCCCCTTTCTAAGTGTTTTTCTATCCTTCAATTGGCATCAGAGCGCCGGTTCTAAGGTGCAAGCACTTAACCGTGTTTAGAAAAGATTCAGGAAGAGAAAAACGCTTCATTTAAAAGATGGTTGATGAAAGTGAAAGGACTATACCTACACCTGCATCTACATCTGGCTCTGCTGAGCAATACAACGGTAACAATGGTTATACTAGACCGCCGGTATTTGATGGTGAAAACTTTGAATACTGGAAAGATAAACTGGAGAGTTACTTTCTGGGTCTAGATGGTGATCTATGGGATCTTCTGATGGATGGTTACAAACATCCAGTAAATGCCAGAGGCGTGAAGCTGTCAAGGCAAGAAATGAATGATGACCAAAAGAAGCTTTTCAGGAATCATCATAAATGTAGAACTGTTTTGCTGAATGCTATCTCTCATGCTGAGTATGAGAAGATATCTAACAGGGAAACGGCCTATGACATATATGAGTCCTTGAAAATGACTCATGAAGGAAATGCTCAAGTCAAGGAGACAAAAGCTCTTGCCTTAATCCAGAAGTATGAAGCCTTCAAGATGGAGGATGATGAAGACATTGAAAAGATGTTTTCGAGATTTCAAACTCTGACTGCTGGATTGAGAGTTCTTGACAAAGGATACACCAAGGCTGATCATGTAAAGAAGATCATCAGAAGCTTACCCAGAAGATGGGGTCCGATGGTGACTGCATTCAAGATTGCGAAGAATCTGAATGAAGTTTCTCTGGAAGAGCTTATCAGTGCCTTGAGAAGCCATGAGATTGAGCTGGACGCAAATGAGCCTCAAAAGAAAGGTAAGTCTATTGCATTAAAATCTAATATCAAGAAATGCACTAACGCTTTTCAGGCTAGAGAAGAAGATCCTGAAGAATCAGAATCTGAAGAAGAAGATGAACTATCCATGATTTCCAGAAGGCTAAACCAACTCTAGAAGACCAAGCAAAGGAAGTTCAGAGGCTTCAGAAGTTCAAGGAAATTTGAACGTGGAGAATCTTCTGATGAAAGAAGATTTGACAAGAAGAAGGTCATGTGCTATGAATGCAATGAGCCTGGACACTACAAGAATGAATGTCCAAATCTTCAGAAGGAAAGTCCCAAGAAAAAGTTTCATAAGAAGAAAGGTCTTATGGCAACCTGGGATGAGTCAGAAGATGATTCAGAAGATGAGCAGGCCAAATGTGCGCTGATGGCGACAGAAGATGACGGATCAGAATCTACATCAGAATCAGATTCTGAAGAGGTATTTTCTGAACTTACTAGAGATGAGTTAGTTTCCGGTCTAACTGAACTTCTGGAACTCAAGTCTCAGATTAGTCTCAAATACAAAAAGCTGAAAAAGCAATTTGAATTTGAAACAAAGAAGCTTGAGTTGGAGAATTCTGAATTAAAAGAAAAACTTTTAAAATTATCCAATAATGTTGGATCTCCTTCTGATTCAGAAAAATCCACTCCTAGTCTGAACCATATTCTGAAAGAATATGATTTAAGTTTCAGAAAGTTCTTATCTAGAAGTATTGGCAGAAATCAGCTAGCTTCTATGATATATGCTGTGTCTGGAAACAAAAGAGTTGGCATTGGTTATGAGGGTGAAACCCCATACAAACTTGAACCTGTTGATGAAATGAAACTTACATACAAGCCATTGTATGATCAGTTCAAGTATGGCCACTCTCATGATATTAGGCACACCTCACATGCACAAAGTTTTCACATAACACACACTAAGAAGCATGTGACACAACCTAGGAAATATCATGAAACTCACATTAAGAATTATCATGCTGTTCCTCCTATTGCTTATAATGTAAAACCCAAGTTCAAACAGAACTTGAGAAAATCTAACAAGAAAGGACCCAAAAAGATGTGGGTACCTAAGGATAAGATTATTCCTATTGCAGATATCCTTGGCTGCAAGAAGGACAAAGCACAACATGTCATGGTACCTGGACTCTGGATGCTCGCGACACATGACAGGAAGAAGGTCTATGTTCCAAGACCTGGTGCTTAAGTCTGGAGGAGAAGTCAAGTTCGGAGGAGATCAGAAGGGCAAGATAATTGGCTCTGGAACTATAAAATCTGGTAACTCTCCTTCCATCTCTAATGTACTTCTTGTAGAAGGATTAACACATAACCTTTTATCTATCAGTCAATTAAGTGACAATGGTTATGATATAATCTTTAATCAAGAGTCTTGCAAGGCTGTAAATCAGAAGGATGGCTCAATCCTATTTACAGGCAAGAGGAAGAACAACATTTATAAGACAGATCTGCAAGATCTTATGAGTCAAAAGGTGACTTGTCTTATGTCTGTTTCTGAAGAGCAGTGGGTCTGGCACAGGAGATTAGGTCATGCTAGTTTGAGAAAGATCTCTCAGATTAACAAACTGAATCTTGTCAGAGGACTCCCTAATCTGAAATTCCAATCAGATGCTCTTTGTGAGGCATGTCAGAAGGGCAAGTTCTCCAAACCTGCATTCAAGTCTAAGAATGTTGTTTCTACCTCAAGGCCATTAGAACTCTTGCACATTGATCTGTTTGGCCCAGTCAAAACAGCATCTGTCAGAGGAAAGAAATATGGATTAGTCATCGTAGATGATTATAGCCGCTGGACATGGGTAAAATTCTTAAAACACAAGGATGAGACTCATTCAGTGTTCTTTGATTTCTGCATTCAGATTCAATCTGAAAAAGAGTGTAAAATCATAAAGGTCAGAAGTGATCATGGTGGTGAATTTGAGAACAAATCCTTTGAAGAATTCTTCAAAGAAAATGGTATTGCCCATGATTTCTCTTGTCCTAGAACTCCACAGCAAAATGGGGTTGTAGAACGAAAGAATAGGACTCTTCAAGAAATGGCCAGAACCATGATCAATGAAACCAATATGGCTAAGCATTTCTGGGCAGAAGCAATAAACACTGCATGTTATATTCAGAATAGAATCTCTATCAGACCTATTCTTAATAAGACTCCCTATGAATTGTGGAAGAATAAAAAGCCCAACATTTCATATTTCCATCCTTTTGGATGTGTATGCTTTATTCTGAACACTAAAGATCATCTTGGTAAGTTTGATTCCAAAGCTCAAAAGTGTTTCCTTCTTGGATACTCTGAACGCTCAAAAGGCTACAGGGTATACAATACTGAAACATTGGTTGTAGAAGAATCAATCAATATCAGGTTTGATGATAAGCTTGGTTCTGAAAAACCAAAGCAAGTTGATAATTTTGCAGGTTGTGATATTGACATATCAGAAGTTGCTGATCCAAGAAGCAACGCATCAGAAGCAGAGCTCCTCAGAAGCAAAGAATCTGAAGATCAAGTAACAGCTTCTCTGGAGGATCTAAGTATTTCTGAAGAACCATCTGTCAGAAGATCATCCAGACTCATCTCTGGTCATTCAGAAGATGTCATTCTTGGAAAGAAGGATGATCCAATCAGAACAAGAGCATTCCTTAGGAACAATGCAGACTGTCAATTAGGTCTTGTATCTTTGATCGAGCCAACTTCTGTTGATCATGCTCTAGAAGATCCAGACTGGATAATTGCTATGCAAGAAGAACTAAATCAGTTCACAAGGAATGATGTTTGGGATCTTGTTCCTAGACCAGAAGGATTCAATATAATCGGTAAAAATTGGGTCTTCAGAAACAAGCTCAGAATGAGAAGATGAGAAATTCTTACGTATGAGTATCCTTTGATATGAAATTTTTGTTAAGAAGTTCTGATAGAAATCTATTAGAAATTGTGATTCAGTTATTACTAACGTTTCAGTGTCTAAGTTGATTCAGAATCTCTCTTTAAAGCAAAACAGCTGTAACTGGCTATCCAGATGGTAAACACGTGTTCACTATTCCTGGACAAGCGTGCGTGCAGTTGAGGGGACGTCTTCTTAGGTAACTGTGCAAATCACGTCTTTTGTCATTATTATCTCTCCTCATGTCACATAACATTAAATGCTTTTCATCATTTACTCTCTTTCAGTTTTCTTTTTATACTCTTCAAACGTTTCTTTTCCCTCTCATATTTCTCTCTCTCTGCATTCGGTTTCTTTTTCATCTCTCTCTTTTCATATCATAAACCCTAGCAATTTCCAATATCTGAAAGTTCATCATGAATCCATCGTCAAACTCTGGAAATCAAGACAATGATAGGAAACAAAAGAGAAAGGCTTCTGCTGAACCAGAAACCAAACCTAAAAGAGTTAGGATCTCCTATGACCCTCTCAAAATATATCAACCCCTTGACGATTCTCGTCAATCACCTCCCTCTTCAAAGACCTCCACCACCTCTTCCTCCTCATTCATCCTCTCGGAACCACCTTCTTCACCATCTGATATCTCCTCTCCTTTAACCCTTCCCTCAGATATTTCTTCATCCCTCTCATACCCTTTTCCCACCAGAACACCTAATCCCTATAGTGTTGTTCTTCCCGACTCAAGGATCACTGTCAACCCTCCAACCCCTACCACTCAAACATATCTGGAGCTCTTACATGCTGATGTAAATGGCTGGTTGGAGATTCTTGGTGCTGCTCACCTTAATCATCTGGATGAGTATGCTACAAACAACCTCTGGAATACCTTTCGTCAGGATTTTCTGGAGAAGGCTACAGACACTCAGAGAAGGATTATGTCTGAAGCTCCTGGTGTTCGTGGTCTCCGGTTGGAAGTTGGTGAGAGCAGCCACCACTGTCTCATCAGGAACAGAAGTGTTCTTGAAGAGAAGATACCTGCAGATGAGTTGGAAGAAGAAAATCTCTGCAGAGATATCGTGGTATGGAAACCCCGATCTTCTGTGCTCTGGTTTCCTGTGCTGACTGGAGATTTTCAGTGGCTGTTCAACTGGTTCAGAATGAACCCTTCTGAAAAAGAACCTCACATGGTCTTTCCAGTAGTGGTTTATCGTGCTGAAGTTGCTGGTCCTACTCCTCCAACAAACCTTGCAGCTATTCTTCAAGCATTGGAAGATGGAACTTCTGAGCTGCCTGAACCAGAATATGCTAAGGCTCCTTCTGAGTCAGACTCAGATGAGGAAATGGGAGATGCACAAGCTGAAGATCTTCCAGAAGATCACTCTGCTGAGATTGCTGTCCCTCTGGGCAGAAATACTGGTGCTTCTTCTTCTGGTGAAACCTCAGCTCTGATGGAGACCTTGGAAACTCTTCATCAGAATCAAGCTATGCTGGCTTCTCGTTTGGACGCGCAAGAAGCAGCCAATGCTGAGTTTCGTTCCTTCATGACAAGGCAAGCTACAAGCACTGACGGGATTCATGATGTTCTGGCGCGGATTTTGCGTAGGCTAGGATCTTAGTCTTTTGGTCTTTGTAGTTTCCTTTCCTTGTTGCATCTGTTTTCCTGCATTCTTCTTGTAATCCTCCTTTGCTGATCTATGAAAAAGTTTCTTTGTGTTTTACATACCAGTAAATGTTTTCTTTTGTCGTTTTTTTTACATCTGAATCTTTTTAAATATTCTTTTTGATGTTATGACAAAAAGGGGGAGAAGATAAATGATAAATGATTTGATTAAATCTATCAGTTGCTGGGTAAAGGCTCCCACACATTCACTAACAAGAACTGCAAGTTCTATATGGTTTAAGTGTTTTGCAGGTACAAAGAAGTGAAGTGAATCTTCAGAAGCAAACACTAGAAGCAAAACCATGGAAACTGAAGCAAGCTGAGTGCTATCAAGCTTCAGAGATCAGAAGCAAGAAAGAAGAATGAATCAGAAGCACTGATAATAGAATTTGAATATCATTGTCTATCCTGTTCTGACAAAATTCTATTTGCCCTGATACACATAATGATATGGCTCTGATACATTATTTGCTCTGATACATGTTTTTAGCCTAAAATGCTCTGATACATTTGGCTCTGATACATATCATGTATTTGAATATACATTTTATGTTCTAACTCGTTCATGCTGACTTTTGTCGTTTAGTTTTTGTTCTGTAACATTTCAGGATGTAGAGATGCTCAGATGATGCTCTGGTACATTCAACAATGTTCTGATACAAAACTAGCATGAAGTGATGTTGGTAGACATTCAAAGTTCTGAAGCTATCCGAGGGAAGCAGAAATCAGAAGATGTGAATGTTCTAAAAGATCCAGTAATTCAAGTTCTGAAGCTGTCCTGAATGGAAGCAGAAGTCAGAAGCTGTGAATGTTCTGAAGATCAAAGAAATTCAAGTTCTGAAGCTGTCCTGAATGGAAGCAGAAGTCAGAAGCTGTGAGTGTTCTAAGGATCTAAAGAAATTCAAGTTCTGAAGCTGTCCAATGGAAGCAGAAATCAGAAGCTATGAATTCTCTGAAGGCAGAAGCTTATATGATCGTCTCTACCGAAATAATCAGGGAAGTCTTTTATCAAAGTTCTTCGAGTATTTATTTCAGGGGGAGATTATTTATCTCAGGGGGAGATTGTTAATCTCAGGGGGAGACATATTCATATGCTTATGCTATAGCTGTGTAATTTGTCTTTTGCCGTCTACTCTTTCTGATCGCAAATTCATATCATTTATATATGTTTTTGTCATCATCAAAAAGGGGGAGATTGTTAGAACAAGATTTGTTCTTATCAATTATCTTAGTTTTGATGATAACAATAATATGAATTTTGCTTAAGATAATATGGTACTCTAATCCAATGCAATTTCCCTTTCAGGAAATATATAAAGAGTACGCATAATTCAGCGCTCAGAAGTTGTGTCTCAAATGGTTCAGCGTGCAACATCAGAACATGGTCTGGCAAGACATCAGAAGATGGTCGAAGCAGAATCAGAACATGGGTCTATGGAAGCATCAGAAGAACATGAGATCAGAAGCACTGAAGATCAGAAGATGGTATCACGCTCAGAAGCACTTCAAGATCAGAAGATCAGAAGATGCTGTGCACCAAGCTGTTTGACTCTGATGACATTCAAACGTCGTATTCACAAACATCAGATCAGAAGGAAGTACACGTGGCAGACTACGCTGACTGACAAAAGGAACGTTAAAGCTACTAAAGGCTACGTCAGTAGACACAGCGTGAACAAGGCTCGAGGTAGTTGACAAAAGCGTATAACATTAAATGCAAAGCTGTACGGAACACGCAAAGCATTAAATGCATTCAACGGTCATCTTCTCAACGCCTATAAATATGAAGTTCTGATGAGAAGCAAGGTTAACGATTCTGCACCAAAACAACTCATATCAAACTTGCTGAAACGCTGTTCAAATCTAAACTCAGAATCTTCATCTTCATCAAAGCTCACTACATTGCTGTTGTAATATCTTAGTGAGATTAAGCTTAAATTGTAAGAGAAATATCACAGTTGTGATTATCGCTTTTAAGAAGCATTTGTAAACTCTTGAATAGATTACATTAAGTTGTAAGGAACTAGAGTGATCAGTTGATCAGTATACTCTAGGAAGTCTTAGCAGTTAGCTGAGCAGGAAGTCTTGGCAGTTGGCTGAGCAAGAAGTCTTGGCAGTTGGCTGAGCAGAAAGTCTTAGGAGTGAACTAAGCCTAGAGTGATCGTGTTGATCAGTAGACTCTAGAAAAGTCTTAGGAGTGAACTAAGCAGTTGTTCCTGGAGTGATCAGGTTGTGATCAGAAGACTCTGGAAGACTTAGTTGCGGCTAAGTGGAAAACCATTGTAATCCGTGCGATTAGTGGATTAAATCCTCAGTTGAGGTAAATCATCTCTGCGGGGGTGGACTGGAGTAGCTTCGTTAACAGCGAACCAGGATAAAAATAATTGTGCATTTTATTTTTATCGCTCAAGATTTTAAGTCACACTTATTCAATCCCCCCCTTTCTAAGTGTTTTTCTATCCTTCAAAAGAGTCAAAGTGGGATATTTTTATGTCACAAATTCTGTCACTTAGAAGTTATGACATAAACTTCACTAAACTATGGCTTATGTCGTGTAGAATCCATCCCATGTGCATAATATATATTCCATGTGATACTTGGTCACTAAGGAAATTCAACAACTAAGGCAGCTTGGCAATGATTACTTGGCAATCATTATTTTGGAGAATATTCTTTGTAATGATTAAAGCTTTGCCACTAAGTAATCTTACAGACTAAGCTAAAGCTCTTGAGGTGCCAAAAATGACCAAAATTGTCCCTCTTTTGTTCCTCTATAAATAGAGGAAAGGCAAGAAAAAAAAGAAGAAAAGGAGGGGAGAA
The DNA here is from genome assembly GCF_029867415.1 of Vicia villosa. Taxonomy (NCBI): domain Eukaryota; kingdom Viridiplantae; phylum Streptophyta; class Magnoliopsida; order Fabales; family Fabaceae; genus Vicia; species Vicia villosa. The sequence continues at coordinate 136,333 of NW_026706494.1, read as the reverse complement.
CGCAGCAAGAAGTCTGTAACTTCTAAGTTACATTCTACAAAGAAAATACAGAAGGAAGAAGGAGAAGGGAAACTTTCATACCTTGCTTGTTTGCTTGCTGGCAGCTTTTCAACGATGGCTCCCATCTTCGAGCCTCCATAGACGAATCTTCGACATCTTCGCCGCAGGTAAGTCTTCTTCCTTCACTCTCAGTATTTCCATTAATCAGTGTTGTACCTGCAGCAACAACAACAGTTGCGACAACAACAAGCCAAGGTTCAGAAACACAAGGAAATTGCTCGGCAACATCAACCAATTCAAAGCAACAGCAACAACGTGTTCAAGAATTCAGAATAACATCAACAACAACAAGTTCGGTTTCCAGAAGCAGAACAAGACACATACCTCAACACCAACCGGCGAAATCCTCCTCGCCGTAGGTAAGTCCGACTACACTCTCACCCCTTTAAATTGCTGTCAGTTGTTGTTGTTAGTTTTTTTGTTGTTCTTGTGCACTATCTGAAAACCGAAAAAAAAAAACACATAGAACATAAACAATTTTGCTATGTCATAAAAACAAAACTATTCTGTGAAAACGAAATTGGAACAAATTTGTGTTACCTTGAGTTAAGAGAAATTTTGTTCTTTCAAACAGAATAAGTGATATCTTTAGAAATACAAGCTGTTGTTGTTAAACCCAGAACAACCGTGAATCCGAGAGTAGCTTCGTTGTTGTTGTTGTTGCTGTTCACGGCGAGAATGAATGAGTGAGAGAAATAAACCGAATGAAAGTTTGTTGTTGTTCACGGTGAGAGTGAACCGAGAGAGACAGTAGCGATCAAGAGGAGAAAACTGTGAGGGAGAGAGTTGTTGTTCATCTTCACGGAGAAAATCATGAGAGAGCAGAGAGTGATTCAGGGAGAGAGATAATCGTTTGAGAGAAAAATGAGAGTGAGAGCAAGAGAGCGCTCGAGAGAAAGAGAGGATTTTTTTTCCATTGCTTTTGCAGAAGCGTGAAAATGAGAAAGAGAGAGGAGAGTGAGCCGTTGCCTCATTCTTTTGTTCTTAGGGTTTTTTTTCCCAACCCAATTGTGTAGTGAAAGGAAATGGATCCGGGTTCCTCACGAACCGACCCGGTCCGGTCCAAAATCTTTTTATTATTTCAGTTTGGGCCACTGCACCCCCAATCCGAATTTGCACTCCCTCTGGCCCACTTATTAAGCTCTTTTAATTATTTCTTTTAATTTTCTTTAGAAAAATAGTTTGCATCAAAAGACTTAGTTTTTATTTTTAATATAGGATTTAGTTTTAATTTTCTAATTCTTATTAAAAATGCCAAAAAATATATTAGATGCATATTTATAAATATATTTCTAATTATTTTCTTTTCTCATAAAAAATACAAAAACATTTTCTCTTAGAATTAATTTCATTTGAACTTGATATTTTTTTATATTATTGTTGTATAGTTAATCATTTAAAATTTTATTTGATTACTGTTGCACATTACTTGAATTTTCTCACTTCATCCAAGACTTAGAGATTATTTCTCTGTTGTCTTTTGGATTTGTCTGTTTGTTTGGTCTTCCATTTGCTGTAGAAGTCCATACACAATTACTAAGTGATCATGGAATGCTGTAAGCTGTGAGCTTATCCGATGTTCTTTTCTGCTGGTGTGAATGCTCAATAACTGTTGAGATCCCAATTTATTCCAAGCATATCACTTAAGGATCAAGGTAACACCTCAAACTCAGAAATCCAATTTCTCATTCTTCGAGGTAAGCCTAAAACTCATAAAACTGTTTTTCATAACAGTAATCATTTCAAATCATCAATCAACTGTTTTCACAACAGTAATCATTTCAAAAATCACAAATCATTTTCAACTGTTTTTTAACCAGTACTGTAAAGTACTGGGCCTCTAATAGAGTGTAAGTCCCAAACACCTTCTCTTCTTAGCTTGTTTTCAAAACTGTATTTTCAAAATCTTCTTTCTGTTTTCAAAACATTCTTCTGGTATTTGAAGGGCATTATTCCCGGTGAAACTCTTCAGATACCTATGTGACCTTTGTCCATCTTCACTTCTTCTGTTTTCAAAAACCATTAACTGTTTATCCTATATATTCAACTGTTATCCATCAATTGCTGGTAAGGCTTTGTACATACTTCTTCAAAGGCCTCCACTCCATCCAGGTTAGGCTTTACAAGCTTTCAATTTACAGTCTTTATTTAAATTACTGTCAAATATAAATTGTGCATATATATTAGTTTAGAACTACGTTTGAGTATAAACCTTAGGACAGTTAAACTATATATATTTATTATAGGAATATGACCTAGGATTGAGAATGTCTTCCCGGTGAAGGCTCTTTCCTAATTAGAGATCTGTAGTTCAAACCCCCAAGATGAATTATTCCCGGTGAAACATCTTGGCAAAAACCTTAGAATCCAAAAATATAGGACACATCCACCCAAAGAGGAATTATTCCCGGTGAAACCTCTTACCCATTTGCTTAGAGCCCAAAATAAGTTCAAAACTACATAGCTTTCTCTTGTGCTATAACAAGGACCCTCGATTAGCCTCCTCTTGGGCTTTGTACAAGGACCCACGGGCTTCTTAAAAGCATTTCCAGCTTCCTCTTGAGCTTGTATACAAGGACCCATCAGGTTTCTTATAAACATAGGAACAGGTCTTTAGTCACCTTTTAGCCTACCCTGGTGAGTTTTCTTCCAATTTAAACCAGACTTTTAACAAGCCAAGTTTGTCTCAATTTTGCATTGAGTACACCTTTTGGAATGAGAGACATGGACAAGTCTCTGTCACCCTTATCTTCATCAATCTTCCTTAGCAGAGTCTAGGATCCATATTTGCTTATCCTCAGCATGAGTCAGCCTTCATCTTGGGCTTTAAACAAGAAGTCTCCACTAGATAATCTTTCTGCCATTCACCAAAAGAGTCAAAACCCCTGGAAAGGGTTAGCCTCCAAATCAATCCATCATTTCAATAAAAACCCCTGGAAAGGGTTAGCCTCCAAAGTCAATTAATCAAAAAGAGTCACGACCCCTAGAAAGGGTCAGCCTCCAAAAAAAAAACATGATAAAGTCAGTCTTTTAACAGACAATTTCTCCAGCTGAGTCAAAACCCCTGGAAAGGGTTAGCCTCCAAAATCAGTCTTTCAAAAAATCAAAGATTCATTCTCTTAGGAGATAATCTCCCCAAATAGAGTCTCCCTAAGTAGAGTCAGCCTCAATTCTGGGCTTCGTACAGAACACAAAAAAATCCTTAGTTTAAATACTCCCCAGTAGAGTTATCATTTCAATAAGTCAATAAAATCAATCAAAAAGCCTCAAGCTTGGGCCTCATTCAAGCCAGCTAAAGTCAAATCTTTCATATAGTAAATAGACATAGCTTATCTCTATAGAGAGATATTTTTACTACTCTACCACATTCAAACAAACAAACATTTCAATTTCAATTTCATTCAAAGTCTCCCATTTAGGACTCTGAAAGACATGCTCTGGCACATCCCCAGACTTGTACACTTTCCCTAATTTGGATGAGCATCTTTCTTTCATTTTAGAGGCACGATGGCTGTCATACTTGATCAACCAAGTAGACTCCCCTCTTAATGAAACATCATTTTTTTTAGCTTTTCTGTCACTTTTAAATGTTTGTGATAGAATAGTACAAATACCTCTTTGTAAAGATGATTTCATGTCTCTTTACTGTAAACAGAGATTTAATTCCAAGCTTCAACCTTGAGCTTCAAGCAAGGCACCAAAAACAAGTAATTTCCCTAGTTAGTTCCCCGAACTACATTAAGCTCTGACTTCCACTAGGGATATGTAGGCATGAGGTTCACAAGGAATCTCAGCGAGCTAAAAAAATACCAAAAATAGTCAGTCTGTCTATCTGTCTGTCTTTCTTTAATCAATTCAATTCTCTCTCCTAACACAAAGGAGAAACTTTCCCAGTCATTAGCAGCAAACACAATCACAATGACACAGAGAAGGTTCCTGTAGAGTACTACAGATATGTAGGGTGTTTAAACACTTCCCTATGTATAACCGACCCCCCGGACTCCAGAATTTCTAGTCTAGGTGAAATCCCCACACTTAGCAAACTCCTAGGGTTTAGTTGAGATCTTTTTTTCCCTTTCCTACTCGTAGGACCAATAAGAAAGTTCGTGTGATATCGTAGGAAGAACTGAAACAAAATTCATCCCACCACGGGCGCATTCTCCTTCCAAATTTCGCGTGAAGGGTTTAGCGTGCCGTCCTCCCAAGTGAAACGGGGAGGTAAAGAAAACGACACCACACCATGGCTACAAATTCTTGAACCCTTTGACATACTTCAGATTTGGATTTTAACATAATCACCCAAACATGTCTACTATGATCATCAAGTATAGTCAAGAAATATCTAAAGCCATGAACAGAAATTGTACTAAAAGGACCCCATACATCAAGATGAATAAGATCAAACACATCATGTGCATTGTTATTGCTAATAGGAAATGGTAAACATTTCTGTCTTGCCAATTGACACACATCACAAACTGTATGTACACTCTTAGGAATAAAGCTATACATCTTGCTCATACTTTCCATTCTATCAGAAGCTAAGTGTCCTAGCCTTAGATGCCACAAAATGGCAGGAGCTAACTCTACAGCTCTATTATTACATGTGAAAATACTGGAAACAAAGCCTGCCTCCTTATCTCTATGAACTTTGCAAGTGGCAGCTTCCAAATGATATAGTCCATCAATGACTTTAGCTGAACCAATCTTCCTCAAATCCTTCCTTGCCTGTATAATACACTTGTCAGGTTCAAATCTTAAAACACAGTCTTGCTCCTTACATAACTTTGTAATAGATATAAGATTCACTTCAAATTGAGGCAAGTATAGAACATTCTCAATGGTCAGTTCATTAGTCAGCTGCACACTACCACATATAGAAGATGTTATGGAATTTCCATTAGGCAAGTTAACAACCATAGGATCTATCTTCTCATATTTAAGAAAGCATTGTAAATCATGACTGATATGGTGAGTTGCCCCTGTGTCTAAAATCCAGTCAACATTACTTCGAATATTGAAACTAGCAACATAGGCATAAGAATTGAGATTACCTCCCTTAGTAAGATTCACAGAACTTGTACTCTTCTCTAAGAGTTCCATCAAATTGGTATATTGCTCTTTGGTCAATGTCATGTTGCTATTTTCACCTGAAGAAGTGACAGCTCCTCCTTTTGCCTCTGAATCTTCAACTTCAACTTGATTGGCATAAGATGTAGATGAGTTACCCCTACCAAAACTAGGTGGATAACCATGCTTTCTATAACAATTGTCAATGGTATGCCCTGTCTTTCCACAAAAGGTACACACCTTTGCATTACCTCTACCTCTTCCTGAAGAGAAGCTTCCACTGCCTCTACCTCTACCAAATTGTTTTGCTCCCTCAACAGCATTAACCATTCCTGATCCCTCTTCCACTACATTACCAGTTGAAAAAGTTATTCCACAGATCTTCCTCTCTTGCTGCATGATCATGGAGAAAACTTTGTTGATTTGTGGTAGGGGATCCATCAACAACACTTGTGATACAACACTATGATACTCTTCATTCAATCCTATCAAGAACTGTATGATTCTATCTTCAGCTCTAAAGCCTCTGCTATTCCTCATAGCTAAACAACCACATGCAATACGACAAGTACAATTTGGCATAGGTCTATATTGATCAAGTTCTTCCCATAGACTCCTTAATTCAGTAAAGTAATCAGAAATTTTCTTCGTACCTTGCTTCAGATTTGATATTTCTTGATAAAGTTGTGCTACACGAATGCGATCTCCTCTCATGAAACGATCCTTAAGATCATTCCACATATCTACGGCATTATCGATGAACACAACGCTTTGAGCAATCGAAGGTGTTATGGAGTTGATGATCCACGTATGAACAAGATTGTTGCATCTTTGCCACGCAACATAGTTCAGATCGTCTTCGTTTGGTATCTCTATAGATCCGTCTACAAATCTGAACTTGTTCTTCATAGCAAGTGCACGCCTCATCTTCATCGACCAAGCATGGTAGTTATCACCACTCAACGCCGGTGATACACATACCGTCGATGGATTCTCCGATGGATGAATATAGTAAGGATCAAGTTGATCCTGATTGTTGTTGTTATTGTTTCTTGTCATTGAACAATTGCGATAACGCAACAACGAAAGAACGAAGAAAAGATAGCAAGAAGAAGGAAATACAGCGAACGAACAAAACACTTCTCAAGAATGAGATATGCGCAACGAAAGCAGAGCAGGAAGAACCTGCTCTGATACCATCTAAGTAAATGTGAATGATGAATGAATGCCAAGAAACTCCATTGATGGAGAAGAATAAAGCTCTGTGAGTGCAGAGAAGAAACAAAGAAGAAAGGAAGAGAAAATCAATATTGCATTCATTAGTTTGTTACAAAGGCGTTACATGGTTTATATACAAGAGTAACTAACTAACTAAGCATAACAAACTTTCAGTTAGGGCATAACCAATCTCAGCCAATCAATCCTCCACGTCAGTGATCTCATGCACGTGCTTTGTCAGATCTTTCAATGGTTAGATTGGCAAATGGCTATTCTTAGTGATCATGGACTTTTGATTGTGTATTTCCTATCTTTAGGTAGTATACTAAGTCTATGGATGAGTGTCTTTTATGATTTGACATCTTTTTGCTTGGTCTATTCTGAGGGTTCGTGATGAATCTTATTTATGAGGTTGGTAGTGTTTTGTGGTTTTTTATTTTATTTTATTTTATTGTTCTTTGATCTCATGATAAAAGTCGCGACAATCTTAGATCTAATCTAAACCCTACGGGTGAGATTTCTAGAGGTTTAGGTGATTTTTCTATGAAAATCCTTATGAATTTTTAGTTCTGATTTATTTATTTATTTATTTATCTTTTTGTTGTATATTTTATTTTTCTCTTGGGTGGTATGTATAGCACTCCCTTCGCTTACTGTCACCATTCTTTCTGTATTTTGTTGATTTTTATATTTTTATTAATATGTTATTTTGTCATTATAATAAATTCACAACCAAAATTATATAGGCAAGTCAACGGACATATAAATGATCAATTGACAACTAATATGATGTACCAAAGAAAATTTCCTTTGACAAATGGGGAACTAAGAACTACCTACACAAAAAATTAAATAATAAACATGAGATCATGTAGCTTTGAATTCCAAAAGTTTATAGCGAAATTTTAAGGGTATAAGGAACACCCACCGACGTAATCATATGTATTTTTGTATTAAGAGTAAAATGATAAACATTCAATCAATTTGACCAACTATATATTAAAATAAAAAGGTTGAAATTCTGGTCGAGTGGGGCTTCTATTTTTGCTGCTTGATGCTTTTGAAGAGATTGTTAAGCTCGACTAGTATTTGAAACCTTTCATTTGGAAGATGCTTCTTTTGATCTAGGTATTTCTCCTTATTGTAAAGTTCAAAAGATTTAATTACATAAATAAAATTTAATGTATAACGAGAAAGAATAATGACTACAAAAAATTAATAATCTTTCGTAAAAATAACATTTTATATAATAAGACATCATTTAATTTAGTAGGAGAAAATAAAGTAAAGACAATAAAGCTAAAAACACAACACAATAACTAACATATCTACGAATCATGCAAATGAAACCTAATACATGTGTATGGAAAAAATCAGAACCGAGTCTCAACATACCGAACCACCTATCGGTCTCGGACCTACCGCTAACCTTACTAGGCACCAATGAGACAACTTTCCTATCAGCCTAACTCTACACCATCGTGCTAGCTCCTCCACCAGCTCACGATATGCTACCGTGCTAGCTTTGATACCAACCTCATTTTGTGCTGCTGCACCACCTCTGTTGCTAGCCCCATTCTACGGATCTTCCATCTTCGTCAACTTCCAAGAAAAATTTTAGTTTTTGCAATCTCAAAACATGTTTTCTTTCTCTTCATCACTTAAGATTTTAAGGCATACTTCAACAATCTCCACCTTTTCTTTAAATCATGGTATTGTTAATTTACACATCAACCACATTGCTGCTTTATGCCAATTCAACATCTATTTAACAACTTTTCACTTGATCTTGCCACTTGCATCCACTTGCTCCTAACCATGTTTTCTACTTTAGAAGTTTAACATACTCACAAGTATGATTCTTCAACCATCTTTGACTCCAATTGTTTTCAAATGACTCCATAAAGATCTCTATTTATATGTTTTTCAACCCTCCAACCACATTTAAAGTATAACACCCAAGGTTTTCATAATCATCCCATTGAGATGGTACAATCTCCCTCCTTACCTTATAACAAGTTAAATGATAATTAGAGGTCTCTGTAATCCTTCTTACCTATTTAAAAGCCATTGAAGACATACCTCACATGCTTTACAATCAAGTTGAATAGACTTGATTCGATCATTGGGAAGAGTTTTGACAACATTCAAAATAGAGTAGTTTACAACTTCACTACCCAAAGCCTCCATATTTTTTTGATGTTTATTCTTTTAAACAAATACATGTCGACCAGGTAAGCTATTTTGGGACCAACCTTACCCCGACAAACCCATGACAAATTAGCGGTTAAATGAATTTTTATCCCTTGTCTTTTGCAAACTCATTAAAGTGCTCTGAAGCAACCTTCAAACATGAACTATGCTTTTATCTCAAATCGCACAATATGTTCTTGTCATGAAAGTTTTCAATAGATGATTATGAATGAACAAAATAACGATCAATGTTAAGTGCCAAATTGTAGTTATTTTGTGTATGTAAATAGTGACACTTATCAATGCTTTTTGTTAATACCGTTTGAATAATCCCCCGTTTTTGTGTAATTACGTTTACTTTACGAATACTTGTATTTTCATATACTTTTATACCGTTTGATAGTTTTGTTGTATTTTTGTAGGTATTCTTGCGTTTTCGGAGCCTTGAGGAATAAAGTGTCGAAGACACGGCTGCGAGAGCCTTGAGGAAATAATTCTGCTGTTCTGGTGCAGGGCGCTTCGCGCGCTGTAGGGCGCGTCGCGCCCTCTTTGAGTTTGAAGAGCTCAAACTGGCAGAAGTTTGGGCGCGTCGCGCCGGATTAGGGCGCGTCGCGCTCTAGGGCGGTTTGGTAAATTTATACAGGGCGCGTCGCACCGAAGTAGGGCGCGTCGCGCCCACTGCGAAACTCAGTTTTGTATAAATAGTTAATAACAGATTTTTTAGGTTTTTTATCACCTCTTCTTGACAAGTTGAGCTCTGATCCTTTTTTGGTAGTTTAGAGGCTTAGGAAACACCATTGGGTGCGACGTCATGTGGATTGATCGTGGATCTGACTCGATTTCATTGTACCGGTGAGATCTTTCCGGTTCATCTTCTCTCTTCCCTTTGTTTCATTCCAATGGTGGGTGTTGTATGTATGTTTCTACTCTTATTGTATGTATATTTGTGGATCTTGGGATCGTTTATATATTCGCTTTACAAATCTTCATTGTTGTTGTTCTTGATCTTTTTGCTTAAATGCTCTGGATTTGTGTTGTTGCAGACATGGACACCATAGATCTTGATTAGGAATGATAACTGTTAGTTTCTGGGTTGCAGACATGGATTCAGGACTAACAATCGTAGTGGGTATCGAGTCTAATGCCTCCGTGTTGTTTGTGTCGGTGGAGAAATCGCTGATATGAATAGTATGGTTGAGCTTTCGTCGGTGTTGCAGACATGGGCACCGATGTGGCATCTCGAGTGATGCCCGGTGATGTTGATGCGTATTGTGAGTGTCGAGCGATAGATCTTCAGATTTAAGTATTCGACGGGTAGAACGAAATGCAATTCCATAACTATTTCTCTTAGGCTATTGAGATTGTTTATCTGCTTTTATTTACTTTTCCCGCATTTACCTTTCTGCACCTAAATCATGAAACTTAGAACGCGAGATAGTCGAACGGCAGTACTTCTCACCAATCTCTGTGGACACGATAAATCCTGGATGAATATTTCCAAATCTTTTGTTGCTTGCCGCTTTACCGCTCCAACAAAATGGCACCGTTGCCGGGGATTGGTTGAGATTAATCGCATTGCGATGGTTTTATGTTTTAAGTTTCGTATAATTTTGATTAAGTGTTTGGGCAGGTAATTTTCTTTAGGTTGCGTTTGAGGCGAAAGCATTGGCGTACCGCGAGGAAGTTTCTTACCATTCGCGAAACAATAAAGGCGTCGAGCTAACGACGTTAAACGAGCGCTTGTTGGGAGGCACCCCAACGGTTTTATTTTTCTGTTTTTCTGTAATTGAGTTGTGTAGGTGTTAAGTGGTGGCTCACTGAAAAATCTGTCTTTTTAGACTGGTCTGGTTTTTCTGGTGTAGCGCGCGTCGCGCGCTCATGGGTGCGTCGCGCGCTGGGCAACTTTTGGCCAGTGACCTCTTTTTAACGGGTCACTCGGCTCGCCTTTTTCCCACTTACACCAAGGATTTATAGTATAGTATTCTATCGATTTATTTCTAATTCTTTTGTTTGTGTTTAGACTCAAATTTTGGCCCGATTACTTGGAGTCGCATTTGATAATTCTCCAATTTTGATTGATTCAACATGCCAATTGTGCGGTAATGATTGTTCAAATTTGTACGTGGCAAGGTACTCGTTTATCGCTTTCTATAGCATAGCATGTTTATGAGACTTTTCATTTGTACAATTTTCATACTATTCATTCTTTTTGCATAACTTGCTCATGACTTGAATCACAACTAGTTTTTCCTTTTGACCATAAATGTGAGGTGGCTTTCCGTTGTGTATATGTGTGAGTGACCGACATTTCTTGTTTTAACTGGATATTATTATGTTTAATCTTTCGTCTGTATTGATTTTGTGAATGCACGAAAGTGATCAAGGCACTTGTTTGATTTTGAGCACAACTACCATAAGCCAAATATTCAATTCACCTTGTGAGTGTGTGATCATTAGTATCCCTTTTGAGCCTTTTTGTCATTGTCCATTTTGTTTTTGAACTTGAGACATAGTTCACCCTTTTTGATGGATTTTGATTATCTTTCTTTTCTTGACCTTAACTATGATGTTTAGTTGTATTTTTACCTTGCCTTAGAAAGTAGGGAGTATTCACTTTATGTTATGGTTGAATTCAAGTTGGGGAGAAGGTGTTTGCCTCTTTATGATGTGATTGATATGAGGTAGTGGAAAGAAAAGAAAAAGAAAAAGAAAAAAAAAAGTGAGAAAGAAAGAAAAGAAAAAGAAAGAAAAAAAGAGAAAAGTTTGAAAAAGAAAAATAACAAAAAGAGTTGAATAAGATTTGTGCTAATAAGTATTGTGTTTGGTGTGAAACTTGTGATGAAGAGAAAAGTTTGATTGAAATTCCTTTGTTTGAAACTTTGTGGAAGTAATTACTCCCTTAGGTTTAGGCAAGTTTTTGTTTCGATTAGCTTTAGGACTTATCATTTGTTTGTTAACCGAGCCACATTACAACCTTGAAAGCCCTTGTGATTCGTGCCGTTGCATTTTCGATACTATTTTTGGATGAATGCATAATTTTGTCTATTGTTGGCAAGATTGTTGGATGAGTGTTCAAAGTCCTCACCTTTCGGTGTTTTTCATCTACCGATGAGTTTTTGCTAGGCGTGATTCATTATTGAGCTTGTTTTGTTTTAGGATGTTTTGTATGAATTTTTGTACTTAGGAATCGTTTCATTTTCATGTTGTCGTTGTAGGATAGTGGTAAGTGTTTACTTTGTTCCTACGTTTTTGTTTGAACCGTACAATTGTTTCGTTTTTCTAAAACTTTGTTGATTCTTGATTCTTTGGATTTTTAATTTTGCGATTTGAGTGTTTGGCCCTGTTTGAGGACAAACAGATTCTAGTTGGGGAGAGTTGTTAAGTGCCAAATTGTAGTTATTTTGTGTATGTAAATAGTGGCACTTATCAATGCTTTTTGTTAATACCGTTTGAATAATCCCCCGTTTTTGTGTAATTACGTTTACTTTACGAATACTTGTATTTTCATATACTTTTATACCGTTTGATAGTTTTGTTGTATTTTTGTAGGTATTCTTGCGTTTTCGGAGCCTTGAGGAATAAAGTGTCGAAGACACGGCTGCGAGAGCCTTGAGGAAATAATTTTGCTGTTCTGGTGCAGGGCGCTTCGCGCGCTGTAGGGCTCGTCGTGCCCTCTTTGAGTTTGAAGAGCTCAAACTGGCAGAAGTTTGGGCGCGTCGCACCGGATTAGGGCGCGTCGCGCTCTAGGGCGGTTTGGTAAATTTATACAGGGCGCGTCGCACCGAAGTAGGGCGCGTCGCGCCCACTGCGAAACTCAGTTTTGTATAAATAGTTAATAACAGATTTTTTAGGTTTTTTATCACCTCTTCTTGACAAGTTGAGCTCTGATCCTTTTTTGGTAGTTTAGAGGCTTAGGAAACACCATTGGGTGCGACGTCATGTGGATTGATCGTGGATCTGACTCGATTTCATTGTACCGGTGAGATCTTTCCGGTTCATCTTCTCTCTTCCCTTTGTTTCATTCCAATGGTGGGTGTTGTATGTATGTTTCTACTCTTATTGTATGTATATTTGTGGATCTTGGAATCGTTTATATATTCGCTTTACAAATCTTCATTGTTGTTGTTCTTGATCTTTTTGCTTAAATGCTCTGGATTTGTGTTGTTGCAGACATGGACACAATAGATCTTGATTAGGAATGATAACTGTTAGTTTCTGGGTTGCAGACATGGATTCAGGACTAACAATCGTAGTGGGTATCGAGTCTAATGCCTCCGTGTTGTTTGTGTCGGTGGAGAAATCGCTGATATGAATAGTATGGTTGAGCTTTCGTCGGTGTTGCAGACATGGGCACCGATGTGGCATCTCGAGTGATGCCCGGTGATGTTGATGCGTATTGTGAGTGTCGAGCGATAGATCTTTAGATTTAAGTATTCGACGGGTAGAACGAAATGCAATTCCATAACTATTTCTCTTAGGCTATTGAGATTGTTTATCTGCTTTTATTTACTTTTCCCGCATTTACCTTTCTGCACCCAAATCATGAAACTTAGAACGCGAGATAGTCGAACGGCAGTTCTTCTCACCAATCTCTGTGGACACGATAAATCCCGGATAACTATTTCCAAAATCTTTTGTTGCTTGCCGCTATACCGCACCAACAATCAAACCTTCTAAAATATATAAACAACATATTTTAGACCCATTAGCTATGATCACTTCACTATACAAAATCTTCAACACCCCATATTTAACACTAGTGCAATAACCAAGATCATCAAACATGCTTATAGATACAAAATTCGCCTAAGCTATATAACACACTTGTTACCTCAAGAATTTTCGACACATATGTAGGACAAGGCATGAAGTTCAATATCTTAAAAGCATATGTATAGATGCTCATGCTTTAGTCAAAAAAAAGTCTCAATTGATTTGGAAGTCTATTTTGCTTATTTAGATTCGTCGAAATACAGCGCCCACAGTTTTCAGTCGGATTCTTCCTATGGGTCAGCCAGAGTCATGCAATTCTAAAGACTTGGAGAATTTGGGTTTTTTATTTGCTGTCATGCAACTTAGTCGAGACAGGTTTTAAGTGGATAAAGATAGACTGTTTTTAAAGACACGTGGAAGCTCATGGAACGAAATTTTTATGGATAAGAAACGTGTCAGATTTTTCTTAGTCGACCATTATAGACAGTTATTTTAGGATCTCTATATAAGTAGCTTTTGTTTCCATTTCTACAGGTCCGCATTTGTTACATTTCTTAAGAAACTCATAGTATTCGCGCCAGAGAGAGAAAAGAGTGTTATCTAGAAAATGTAAGTATGTGTTTCGTATTACAAATTTCAAGCAATTTTACTTTCACTGCAATTTAAAGTTTTTTCCGTTTTAGTTTTGTTTTCAAACATTTTACCTTTTTACCTTACATTTTTCAGTCAATTTCCTAGCCCAGTTTAAAGATATCAGTTTCGACAAACATTTCAATAAATTGAATATCCGCAAAATTTAGTTTATAAGTGTTGAGTCTAGAATTGTTCTTCCCAAAATTTAGTCGTTGGTTTATGAATTTAAAGAGTAGAAAAGGTCTTCCAGAAAGGTACGTCCATCCACTAATAATTCACAAATAAATCCCCAAAATAGTGGGGAACCACTAGTTGCATCAACAACTAGAGAAGATTCTATTTTAAACCCCGTTCAGGCGTTGCCGGCTCCATCAACGTCGCGGACACAGACGCCAACGACAGTGATACCACCAGAACAAAATGTGAATCCTTCCCAAATATTAAGTTCCCTAAGAACAACTTTTGGTAAACCCAGAATGCCGTTTTGTTGCAGTTTTACAGTGCCAACGGATAATAGAACATATGGGTTATAAGAAATTACTCACACATGCTTTCAAGAGTAAATCATATTTTTTGACTCTCAAGTATTTCTCCATCTCTCCAACTATTTATATATGAATCACACATGCCCATAATAACTAGAAGTAATTTCCAATCTCTCTTTGATATCTTCAATTATTTTCCAAACTCCAAAAACACAGACTTAAAAATAAAGTAGTGAAATATCATAGGATTGGATATATATATATATATATATATATATATATATATATATATATATATATATATATATATATATATATATATATATATATATATATATATATATATATCAAAATCAAAATTTAATGGTCATGATTCACTGTTTTCATTTCTCATAATAACCAAGTGTTCTCACTTGAGTCGTCCCCTATATATATATATACAATAATTCACTACTTATAGTTGTATGGTATATGCTCTAATTTCTTCAAATTTTGCTTAATGATGGCTTATCTTAAGAAGCTTCTCTTGAATCTAACTTTGCTATTTGTTCTTCTCCTTACAATAAAATTAGCAACGGCAAGGGTACATCTCTCGAATAACAAAACAGGTAAGTGATCTTGCATCCCTATATGTAGTGATTAAATCTTGAAGGTGTGCTTATTTTTCTGATGTATCCAAAAAAAAAAAAATTTGAACCCTTCATTTTTCTGATGTCTTTTTGTTTTAATTTTCTTTCTAAAGTTGTGTATTTCTAATTCCTCTTTTCTAATTTATTTTTTTTGGGAATTTAGATGGACGTTTCCTTAATGTTAGTGAAGATGCACCACATGGCCACAATTATAACCATGGATGATGATAAAGAGCCTACTACTGTTTATGCTAAGCAAAGCAAGGGGAGAACTAAGAAATAAAGAAGCAAAGTTGATAACTGTGGCAATTCAACTATGGAAGGCTTGTTCCTGCAGAGATGCATAATAATTATTTGTTGGTTTGTTTTGGGGCTATGAATATGATAAATTATGGATAAAGTTAATTACTCTTGAGGTAATATATCATATTTGGATAGTTGATATTCTTCTCTTTTTGTTTAGAACTTTTATTTCTTAAAATGTGCACAAATTAATTATTTTATTTATTTAAAAATTTATTGAGGTGGCTGGCTATTTAAAATTATGAATATTAATTTTATGGTTAAAATGATCATATGCTAGAAAGCGTTAATGAAACCTTTTCAATGAAAGCTATTTACTTAAATCTTGAAAAATAGGGAAGAGAAAGAGAAGAAGAACAAGATGAAGAACATAAAAGAGGAGCAAGAAAGGGGAGATGGAGGAGGACTATTTAGTTAGTGGGTGTTTGTTGAGATAAAGAGTGATTTGACAAAGTAGGTAGTGGTTCCCTATGAAATTGACACCATATGGAAAGAATGACAAATCTTATAGATCGATGCACTATAGTCAACAGGGGTGATAAATAATATGGGAAACTACTATCTGGATTTTCACTAGCAAGTTTTAGTCAAACCAATTAACAAAAAAAATAAATATTATAAATCAATTGAATAATGTCTTTTTTAAGTCATAAATATATTAAATTAACCATTGATAAAAGGTCTTCTTTTTCTCTGTTTTCTTTCACATTAAGCAAAGATCCGACAAGAACAAGATCTTCTCATCTGCTTCTCTCACAACTAAGAAAAAATTAATAAGCAAGATCCAACAAAGAATGCAATATAATCAATTCTTTTATATGGAATTACAATGCAACAACAATAAGATCTTCTTTTCTACTTCTTTTCTTACGTGTATGGGGTGTGCGCGTGTGTGAGTGTGTGCGCGTATGATACAAATATATATTGAATATTTCATCAACTACCATTAATTCTTGAAATAAACTTGTTATATTTACACATTCTAATGCATCCATGTAGTTGAAATTGGATGTTACAGTGGATGAAGGATATAAATAAAGGCATGAGTCAATGGTACCGTGAATATAGCGAATAATTTGTTTCCAAGCAGACATGTGCTGCATTTCTTTTAATCATGCATAAATAAAAAATATTGTTAAACAACATATGAGCTTTTGGGTGTAGTAAATATTAAGAATTGTCTACAAGGTTAAGTATTCAGTTGGATCATGTGAATTTCTCCTTTGTATTCATGGTTTTAAATTGCGGTTGCGGATGCGGTTGCAATGCGGTCATTGCGCTTGTTGCAATGTGCATTGCGGCCGTTGCACCGTGAAATTTTAAAAGGAAGTGTTTGAAATATTATATTGAAAAACACTTAATGTTATGTTTTTTCATTATATAAGAAGTAAATTGAGTTTTAGAATTCTCATATATTGATTTTTGATGAAAATATTTATAAAAAAAAACATGATTAAAATTGTCCGATGGGGTTCCTAATACATCCAGAGGCGAGATTTCAAAATCACACCGCAATTGCGGTCCGATGCGGTTGCGGAGGCAATTGCGGTTGCGGACCTGTTTACCCAGAAATATGGTAAACAAGCGCTAGTTTCCTTTTTAAAGGTTACTTCTGCGGAATCAACTAGAATATTCCACGACTAATTGCTTTAATTTGTTTATTACGTGTATCTGGTTTGTATTAAATGCAGCAATAACTTTAAAGTAAAAGTAAACACTGAAATTAAAGGCTTTAGAATAACTGAAAGCAATAGAAAACAGTAAATGTGCACTGAAAATGAAGTATAACGTAAAATGATTGCATAAATTAAACTGGTACGCATACGTATATTCCAAAGTTGCACTCATGACTCATTTTGCACAGAGAATTGAGTTTACTTGTGTTTTGTAGAAAATGCGGACCCTAAACTGTTCCTATGGAACTTGCTTAAATAGTAAAAATAAAATAACTACTACTAACGGTCGACTGATTATCAGCCAACACGTGTCTTCGACATGCAATATCTTCAACTGTGAGGCTTCCACGCGTTGTCATACCCCAAATTTGCCCGCCTTATTTTAAACATTATTTTTAATTTTGGGTTTTATAAATCTTAACAATAATTCTTTTTAATATAACAAGTTACTTTACAGTTATTTGTATAAATATTTTACTTAACACCTCACATATTTTGTTTTATAATGCAATTTTATTTTTGAATAAAATTGATTAACATTATTGGCAATAAAACATATTTAAGGACTTATTAGTATTCAATGTCACGGGTTCGAATTTCATTGTTGACATTTTTCCCTCATCCCTTTTATTTTTGTATTTTTATTCAAAATATTAATATATAAAGAAAAATTGTTCTTTTTTAGTATTTTGATTTAATTTTCATCTTTTTAAGTTTTATTAAATTTATTCATTATTACTAATATTTATTTGTTTATTAGAAATAGCTCTTAAATAAAAATAAAAATAAAACAAACTATTAGAATCACCACTCCTATTTTTTCTATCAGTAAACATAAATAAAGAAAGGAGTATTAAAAGATCACGTTTTAAGGAAATTAGTTAGTTTTACTATTATTTGTTATTATTATTATGTGGGAATAGTTAAAAATATTAATTAAAAAAAGAGAGGGAAATCTTTTAAACTGCGGTTACTACTTTTTTTTTTAATTACTAAAGAAACGTTTTCTAACAAAAAAAGGTATTTAACTAAAAAAAAAAGAGAAAAAAAAAAAATGAGAAACCTTTACGGTTAGTAGCTTTTGCAATTAGTGAAAAAACATGTATTTACTACTTTTCTTAAAATAACAGTAGTTAAATTTTATCATTATTAAATTTTATTAATAGTCATTTTTAGCGTTAATTATTAACATAATTAGAATGTTTAAATTGCAAACCGTTACTATTAAATAAAAGAAAGTCTAATTATTTTATATATTGTTACTATTATTAATTTAATATCACCAAATATTATTATAATCAACAACTATTATTTTTGAGTATTATAGCTAATTACAATTATTATTATTATTAATATATTAATTATTTTTTTTAATTAAAAAAAAGGTAAGCAGTAGTTAAATCATTAAGTTAATATTATTAATTTCTTAATTAATTATTATCACTAAACCCTACATATATTATTTATTTATTTTTTAATTTTAAAATTATTATTGACCAAGTCAACTAGGGCTTTTGGAACCCTTCCTCCTCCAAGCCACAAGCGGCGCGGCGGCCGTATTCACCACAAACCCTAATTTCTGAAAACCCTAAAGAATTCAAAACAAATCGAACATGAATCGAAATCGGAAAAGGAAAAAATCTCATTCAATTAAGTACAAAAATTATGAGCTTTAATCAAATACAAATCAGATCGAATCAAGTACAATAATAACGGATCAAATCTCAAAATCAATCTGAATCAAACTAATAAAAGCTATTTCCTAATTGATTTAACTCTAATCACTATAAAACACACCCTAAACGAATGAATCAGGGACCGAAAAATTACTGAAGGAGTAGAAGAGGAGATTCTCACAAAAAAAGCCCTAAATAAAAAAACTTCAACGAAGTTTCGCCGCCGTTCTCGATTTGAATTTCACGCCTGAAACCCCAAATCGTCGCCGATCCGCCGCACCACTTCATCCTCCGCCGTACCTGCGATTCAGAGCAAGGAAAGAAGATCAGAGACGGAGAGGAACCCTATTCGAAAAGAATTTCCGGATTGAGGTAAGCCCTTCGAAAATTTAGCTTTTAGGATTGTGATTCATATGTTGAGTAGTGTTAATTGCATGTTTATGATTTGATTTTGGGGTTATGGGGATAATTTAAGGTTTCTGGGTTTTGGATTCATGGTTGTTGTTGTTGTTTTTGTGTGGAACGAAGAGACAGAGGCAAGAGGGGGGAGGAAGATCGTTTAGAAAGAGAGAGAGGAGAACGTGAATTGGAAAATGAAATAAAATTGGAAAAAAACATAATTAAATGATTCTCCACCTTTCCTTATTGTTATTAAATAATGTACATCTACTTTACCATACATCTGCGGTCCATATTAAATCATAGCCGTATGATCTCATCGTGCGTGCCAAATTACATGAGCACCACGGTAACACCTACGTCCCCCCACACCTGATCCGAACGGATCAAGGTGTGTTGATAATGGGCCTAGCCCAATGTTTTTTACACCCCTATTTTACTCTTTTTTTACAAAAGATGTATAAAATACACCCCTCCTATCTTATTGGGTTTAGGTTTACATCTGGGCCTAATTATATGTTCTAATACACCTGTAATTCTAATTTAATACCCCCTGTGTCACTTAATTAATTAAATTATTCAATCTATTTTATTTAAAAAATTTAACTTTTTATTTTTATCATAACATTTATTTATTTAATATATTTTATAAAAAATCACCAAGTTGGATATAGTTATATTTTAAGATAAATCTCTTATTTTATTAACTTTCAAATATTTTCTTAATACATATTTTACTAAATTTTAATTTAATTATTATAGATACATCCAATTAAAAAACTCAAAACATCTAAAACTTTTTACTAATACCAAATCAATATTAATTTCATAAAAAAGGATTGTACAATTGTTTTTTTTTACTAAACTTAGAACTACGCCCACAATTACCTTATTTTTCTAAACCGGACGAAATTCAAAGGAGAATCTGAAAGTAATTATACAATCCTATAAAAAACACAAACCAAACCCGAACTACGAATTGGGACTCTGATTCTCCATAAGGAGATACGTAGGCATTCAATCGAAAATTGAAGCGAGTCCCCTAATAAATAAATAAATCTCATTTCTTTTATAAATATGAAAATAATGCTTTCGAAACCTTAAAAAACCTAGATCTAAAGGGGGTCCCCTTGAGTACAAGGGAAATAAAGGGTGCCTAATGTCATACCCCAAAATTTACCCGATGTGATTCCCGTTTCAATTTATTAAGGATGTTAAAAATTAGGAGCCATAGGGTCTGATGCATCTATTATCAAACCCGCTCTCCTATGAAACTTCCTTATAGGTTGATTTAAAATAAATGAAGGTATGAATAGCAAATGCTTAGGATCCAATTTGATTTAGGCCCATGTGTTTATCACCATTTAACCATTGCATATTCATATTGCTACTAACTATGTATTATTAATGTTATTATTCATATTATTAGTTTTAAAATTAATATTGGGGTTATTAAGATTAATCAAGCATTGTTATTAGTACTAATTTAATTGATGTTAATTATTATTATTAGAATTAATATCTTTATTAGGTTATTACTAGGATTATATTGTTAACTAATTTTATTGATTAGGTAATTAGTTAAGTGGTTAATTGAAGTTATTGGGTTTTTGTGTTGTCGTTTTGTTATTCTGGTGGGCCAAGAGAACCGGTTACGGGACTCAGTATTGGGTCATGGACTTTGGGCCAGGTTGCATCAGGAGTGGACCGGGTCAAACCGACCCGGCCACTGTTCATCATCCCCTAGCTTCCACAACGCCGCTGCAACAAGCTCAAACCCTAGATCTAAGAGCGAAACGCCCAGGCCCATGGATCACCTTTAAAGAATCGAATCTTCAGCCAACAGAAAACAAAATCTAATCTTAACTTAATCAGAATCAAAACGCAATCAAATAATTCATAAATCAAAAGAATCAAGTAATCTTCATTAATCAAGAGACAATTACAATCAATTCGTAATTACAAAATCAAAACCTAATTGAAATCAAAATTTTCCTAATTCTAATCACTAACCCTAGGCTATAAAACAGAAAGAAATTAACAGAAGAGAGGGGGAAAATTTTTCTGGAGAAAGGTTCTTGCGCCGCCGCGAACACCAGGAACCCTAAGATCTTCAATCTCGATCGTACCTGCAAACACATACGGAGGGAGAGATTAGAGAAGGAGTGGAGCTTACACGTTCCAACATTCAAGGCATAAGGTACCAAAAACCGAACACTTAGCTTAAGAAGCCGCGTTAATGTTTGCATGAATTTGAATTTATTTTGTTTGATTTTCTGAAATTTTGGGGTTTAGGGTTATGATTCGTGATTTTTGGGGTTTTCTGGGTTAGATTGCATGAAGGTATGAGTTTTCCGGTTGAATGTCAACCGGAAAACTGGGTTTGTACGGTGTTGCTCACGGCGGGCGAGGGCGGTTTATGGTGGTGGCCGGAGATTAGTTTCTGGGTCTTTTTGTTGTTGTCTGAAGAAGATAAAGAGGAGGGGGTTGAGAGCGTGAGGTGAGAGCGTGAGGGGAGAGAGAGCAAATGAAGAGAGAGGATGAGAAACGAAAGTGAGGTGAGATTCTGCTTTGGTTTTGGTTTTTGGTTAATGCATCCCTCCGCCATCAGGTTGACGACATGTGGCTTCTTGATAGCCACATGTGTGGCACAAGGACTTTGATCCAGTGCTCGTCACCATACCATGCACCCTAATTCAATAAAGCATGCATGACATTAGATCTTCCCTTGTCTTGATCCAAAACTATTAGATCTAGATCAGAAGATCACAAACGCTTGAGTCCATACCAAATCCTGCGCCTGCGCCATACCGAATCAACCGGGCCAAAACCCCCAATGGGCCAAGCCTTTCCTATCCGCACCCCTCCAAATTACTTAACCAACACAGAATGCACCCCCCTGCATAATTAAAAAATAATAATAATAATAAATTTTTATTAATTAATTTTGTAATTTTGTAATTATTTAATTGTTTGGTATTTTGATAATTTAATTTAATTTTCTCCTCGAACCGACTATACCTATTAGTCGCAAGTAGACGAGAAATAATTTTTATAACCCTCGAGTAATTCTCTCCTCGACCCGACTAAAGCTATTAGTCGCATTAGACGAGAGATAAAAATACAAATCTAAAACACATTTAATTCGCTGCCCGCGACGATCAATCTATCGATCTGAGTAACCAGCAATGCCCCATTAATCCGTTAGCTATACTGACCAAATCTATTGGTCACCGCATCTAACGGTGCCATATTAAATCAGGGTTGTACGCCCAAATCTAAAACACACTAAACCACGACACTACGGATTTTTATCCTAGGCAACTCAAAATGCCTTTCAGATCAAATTTAAACTACGATAGGCCATTCAAAAAGCCTTCAAACAATCAATTCAAAGGCGTACAACCCTGTGCCCGAACTACGTTGACTCTGATTCTCCCTAAGGAGATACGTAGGCACTTGGATAACCAAGGCGAGTCCCCCTCCCTTAAAAATCTCAATTTCCCCCCTATTCAATTCCTTAGCTATTAACCTTAACTTTTAGCCATAAAAACTTGACCCTTAGATTCAAAGCCAATAGGAAAGGGTTGAGGGTGCCTAACACCTTCCCTCGACCTGATTATAATTACTTACCCCGAATCTCTTAACTGCGTAGGGTTTCCTATTCGCCCTTCAGAATAGGTGGCGACTCTAAAAGTCTTATTTTTAGGGCAGGTTGCTACACCTAACACCTTCCCTTTATTTAATTAACTCGCGAACTTAGAATCTCTAAAAATATAGGGTTATCCATTTAATTCCCATCCCTTAGGATAAAAAATAATAATGGTGGCGACTCGAAAAATTTTAAGCCGGTTGCTACAGCTGGCGACTCTGCTGGGGATAATTCTTAAAATAGAGTATTCCCTACCTTTAGGTCTAGGTTTTCTGCTGGGGTTTTTATTATTTTTGCGTTTTTTTTTTCATATTGTGTTTTATTTATTATACTGTTTATTTGTTATTTTGTCATTTATTTATTTTTCATATATGTATTGTTGGTGGGGTCATATTTCAAAGAAAGTGAGAAACATTAAGAGAAGGATTATCAATTGGCCAAAGGGGTTTAACATCCCTACGAGTCTTTGCGACAACTTCGCCTAGAGTCGGTCAAATTCCGAGAAATGTCTCAAGAGGGCTCGCCTCTCTTGGAGTCAGGACTTAGGATTTGACCAACGACTCTTTGTACCAAAAATAAAACATCATGGTGAGACCTTGCATGACCTATGAGATAAGTCTCGGTCTACAAAGAGGCTCCGCTTAAGGGAGGCTCCTGTGCCTTTCCCTTTAGCGTTATCCATGATACCCTTAAGAAAATCACCCTCATGGGGAAGGGTGGAATATCCGTAGGACAAACTTAAATGCCTACATACTAGGGTTACTTTCTGCCTATTTCATTCTCAAGAAACCCGCAAGGTTTCTCTTTTGTCTATCTATCCCAAAATTGATACAGGATATTACTACCCTAGCCTCTTTAGGGTAGTCACTACCATAAACTCGTATGGGGTGTCCTCGTATTATCTCAAGAGTGGTATACGGTATTCGCTACCCTATCCTTTTTAGGGTATTCACATTAAACCCATTTAAGGTGTTTGCATTTCAATATATTACAAAAAAAACGCGTATAGTGTATTACTATCCTAGCCTATATATGCGTTAATTTGTCCGCCTCTCCTTAGCCTACAGGGATTCCATTAGGTCAAATGACATGACTAAAACCAAGCCTCCTTTGTCAATCATAGACCCCTAAACCCACACATGAGATTGCATTGCATCCATGACGTGATTTTGCATTTCCATTTACATATGTACATTTGCATACGCATTTTCATCTCTGCTCTTATCCAATTACCATTTAGCTAGCAGGCTTCCCGATACACACAAGAGAACTTGGAGCATGTCTCAAGAAACTATGGAAGAACTCAAGAAAGATCAAAAACTATTAAGGGAGGAGGTCAACCAGTTACAGACTCAAATGAATTTGGTCATACAAATATTGTTGGAAAGGGAAGGTAACCCTTCATTATGTCAGCCAGATGCCCGTCCAACTTCTCAAACATCACAACCATGGGTGATCCCCCCACTTCAACAACAACATCAACAGCATCGACAACCCTACCAACAGAATAGGGGTATTCATCATAAGGAAGAACCAAAGCCACCCCCGAGAAGGTTTGATCTGCTTCCTATGCCTCACAAGGAACTACTTCAACAACTGCTCAAGGCTTCATTGGTCGAGTTAAAGAAACTTGATCCTCCTACTGGGGCAATCCCACCAAAATATAATGCAAATGCAAGGTGCGAATATCATGCCAATTCTCCAGGGCACACTTTGGAGAAATGTTGGGCCTTCAGACATAAAGTCCAAGATTTGATCGATAACAAGCAGTTGACTTTTGAAGAAGGAATACCCTTTGTGAATGGTTACCCCTTACTTTGACAAGTGCAAAAATATCATCAACATCTCTTAGAATTCAAGGAAGCTCGTCCTTAAGATCATTAGGCTTTGCTATTTTCCATTTGAAATTTTGTTATTGCTAAGTTTTGTTTGTTTCTTAAAGTTGTACTCTTTGATTAATAGTTTTAATAAAATGAGCATGCATGTTTTTGAAGCCAATTCATTCGTATTCACTCTTTCTAAAAAAAATGGAACAAAAAAAAAAAGGTCAATCCATTTGATCCTTTTTCTATTTCTCACATTTAACAAACTTCGAGGGAGAATGATGTAATTAAAATTAATCTAATTTTGCTAACGTATGCTTTCAATGTAAAATTGAGCTGATGATGTAAGGCATTGTTTTAAATCCTAAACAGTGGAGAAATAAGGAAGTTAATCTGTAGTCAACCCCCCTCGAGCCAGAAGTTGGAGTTTTCTTCTATATACTAAAAAAACCTTAATTTTAACCAGGGACGGGGTAGATTTCAATTAATTCAATGGTGCATTCTGTACTCAGGAGAATTAGTCAATCTAAGCAAAAGTTCAGGCACATCTTTTTCCTCGCAATCATCAAAGATTTAGGAAACAATGAAGATAAAGCTTGCAACATCTCCTTCCTCAATATAGCATTCAAGACCAATGAAGAACTAAAGATGAATCTTACGACATTCAACATGGCAGTCACAAATGTTCAAAGATAAAAAAAAAATAAGCTCAAAAATAAAAAAAAATCCCGCTAAGTCAAGTAAAAATCAAAAGAAACTTGACTTAGGCAAAAGTTATGGCATCCCGATGGACCGCAAATTTAAAAGAATTGGTCCATGCAAAAAAATAAGGGATTAAAAGGAAAAAATTGGAAAATAATCTTGTGACTGCCACCTCAAAAATAATCAAAAGCTTCTTATCAACGCTTGGATCTTATCAATGCTCTTCATTGGCGCTTGAATCTTTATCAATGCTTATTACCATCACTACGACTACGAAAAATTCTCTTGCAAACTGAATGCATTCATTGGATTAAGCGAATTTTAGGATTGGAGAACATCAAGGAGAATGGGGTGGGTTTATATAAAATTTGAGCCTTATATCTTTGTTTCTTAAACCACAAACCATGGCAACGTTACAACCTTCGAAAGCCCTAATTGAAGCAAGGTTAAACTATGAAAGCATACTCAGAAAAATTTATGTTAAACTGACTCCTATGTTTGTTAAAATTATTGCTTACCATCTCTAAATCATCCATTCCTTCTCCATAAAAACTTCAATTTCAAAAAACTTGCATGTGCGTCACAAAGAATTACTTTTCAAAATGTACAATTTTATCTACGAATCGAAACTTAGCATCAAGGAGATTTCAAAATTGGTTTAATCAAAATAAATTCATTTCAGGGCGCTACTGACTAGGGGAAAAACATCTAAGAGGAGCCCTATAATCAGGGGCAAATCCTAATGATCATAGGGGTACATCACAGGAAGATCATATTGACTTGGGGCATTCATTCTAAGATTCGATCAACTTGAGTCACATTTCAAAGCACCAGACAATCAGGGACATACATTTCCAAGATCCTAATGATCAGTGGCAAACTTTCAAAGATCAAATATGGGGCATATCGTACCAAGTTCATCTTACGGCATGTAGGATCCAAATTCCCTTCAAGCAATTACAGATTACAACTTTTCCAAGATTTGGACACTTAGCGAAAGTTATATCAAATCATATCACCACACGATGAAGTCTAAGAACATCCCTTCAGAGTTTGAAATTGGGGCATGATTTTTTTTTAAACTCAAACCATGGGGCAATATATATCAAGTTTGTGGGGAGGTTCAAGTTCTTTCTAAGGGTCCTCCAGATCCTAGAGATATTGGGGCATACTTTTCAAAATTCAAGTCTTGGAGAAATCTATATCAAGTTTGCGATGATGTCTAAGTTCTTTCTAAGGGTACTTCCTCCAAATCCTAGAAATTAGGGGCATACCTTTCAAAAATCTGAATATTGGGGTAGACCGCTACGAGGCTCGTTCGAAAGAGTTAATTCAAAACAGTTCATTATGGGGCAGGACATTCCAAGAGTCCACAATCAAAGGCATAATGTCTCGAAGTGCAAAATAGTGAGGTCATTCATATTACAATCAAACTACTCTCGGGATTGTATTAAGAAATGTCTACAAATCAACATATTGGGGTAATACATTTCACAAAGGGGCAAGCTCTCTGCGTACTTTCACATTTCCCTTGGATCCTTCTCCTACGCCAACAATTTACGAGTTCAAAAACAAGTGTCGGGAAGCCATACTAGCATAAACAACTTGCTTTTAATAAGCAGCCTTGGTGCATAAGTAACTCATCTCAATCATAATCATCCACAAACTTATTGGACAATCAAGTCATTTCATTGTCATGAATCATGCATAGCATTCATCTCATCTCTATAAGCATAAAACGTTTTTTGCAAAGCCTAAATTTACTTGGCAGTTATAAAACAAAACTCTTTTACAAAAAATCAAGTTTGCTTATCACCCGGTAACCTGACTGATGACAGTAACCTTACTGTTTGTTTATTTCCAATCGCCTGATTGATGATTTCCAGTAACCTTGCCGATATCAATAAACACAAAAAAACTGATGATTATAAAATCATCGAAATCAGAAATACACAAACATTGGTACAAACATTGGGTGAGAAAATTTGGTGCTTGGGAAAAAAAAACATTGGTGCAAACATTTGGTGAGAAAATTTGGTGCTTGGGGCAAAAAAATTGGTGAGAACAATTTGGGGAACATTTAATGCAAATACTTGGTGAGAACAGTTTGGGGAACATTTGGTGCAAACTGTTAGTAAGAACAATTTGGGGAACATTTGGTGCAAACATTTGGTGAGAAAGTTTACCAGTTAGCATAGGCATGATTATCCACAGTCATTTTACTATCTAATTGTGGTTAAACGCAAGTACTTGGTGAGAACAATTTGGGGAACATTTGGTGCAAATTCTTGGTGAGAACAATCTGGGGAACATTTGGTGCAAACATTTTGTGTGAATCATTTGGGGAACATTTGGTACAAACATGTGATGTGAACAACTTGGGGAACATTTGGTGCAAACATTTTGGTGAGAACATTTACCAGTTAGCATAGGTATGATTATCTACAATCATTATACTGTCTAATCTTGGTTAAACACAAACTTTATCTATCCTCTAGGTCGTGATAGATAAAGAATAGATTGGCGACTACTTGCTCTCTAGGGTACGGCAAGTCAATTCTCCATCTTCCCGCAAATAGATTTGGGTCAAAACCTAAAATAGAGTTGAAACCCGTTATTTGTA
Organism: Vicia villosa; assembly: GCF_029867415.1. Lineage (NCBI taxonomy): Eukaryota > Viridiplantae > Streptophyta > Magnoliopsida > Fabales > Fabaceae > Vicia > Vicia villosa. The sequence goes on along the minus strand of NW_026706494.1, from coordinate 108,478 downwards.
GGTTGTGATGAATACACAAAATCTATGATACAATCTAATATGCAAATTACCCTTTGCAAGCTAAGGTTAAATTTGGGGTCTTCCGGTATTTAATAAATATTCGATTCGAACACGCGAGAACTTCGTATTCTCGCTCTCTTCGATCGAACAATATTAAATAGGGGCAGCTGTCATACCCCAAATTTGCCCGCCTTATTTTAAACATTATTTTTAATTTTGGGTTTTATAAATCTTAACAATAATTCTTTTTAATATAACAAGTTACTTTACAGTTATTTGTATAAATATTTTATTTAACACCTCACATATTTTGTTTTATAATGCAATTTTATTTTTGAATAAAATTGATTAACATAATTGGCAATAAAACATATTTAAGGACTTATTAGTATTCAATGTCATGGGTTCGAATTTCATTGTTGACATTTTTCCCTCATCCCTTTTATTTTTGTATTTTTATTCAAAATATTAATATATAAAGAAAAATTGTTCTTTTTTAGTATTTTGATTTAATTTTCATCTTTTTAAGTTTTATTAAATTTATTCATTATTACTAATATTTATTTGTTTATTAGAAATAGCTCTTAAATAAAAATAAAAATAAAACAAACTATTAGAATCACCACTCCTATTTTTTCTATCAGTAAACATAAATAAAGAAAGGAGTATTAAAAGATCACGTTTTAAGGAAATTAGTTAGTTTTACTATTATTTGTTATTATTATTATGTGGGAATAGTTAAAAATATTAATTAAAAAAAGAGAGGGAAATCTTTTAAACTGCGGTTACTACTTTTTTTTTTAATTACTAAAGAAACGTTTTCTAACAAAAAAAGGTATTTAACTAAAAAAAAAAGAGAAAAAAAAAGGAGAAACCTTTACGGTTAGTAGCTTTTGCAATTAGTGAAAAAACATGTATTTACTACTTTTCTTAAAATAACAGTAGTTAAATTTTATCATTATTAAATTTTATTAATAGTCATTTTTAGCGTTAATTATTAACATAATTAGAATGTTTAAATTGCAAACCGTAACTATTAAATAAAAGAAACTCTAATTATTTTATATATTGTTACTATTATTAATTTAATATCACCAAATATTATTATAATCAACAACTATTATTTTTGAGTATTATAGCTAATTACAATTATTATTATTATTATTATTATTAATATATTAATTATTTTTTTAATAAAAAAAAGGTAAGCAGTAGTTAAATCATCAAGTTAATATTATTAATTTCTTAATTAATTATTATCACTAAACCCTACATATATTATTTATTTATTTTTTAATTTTAAAATTATTATTGACCAAGTCAACTAGGGCTTTTGGAACCCTTCCTCCTCCAAGCCACAAGCGGCGCGGCGGCCGTATTCACCACAAACCCTAACTTCTGAAAACCCTAAAGAATTCAAAACAAATCGAACATGAATCGAAATCGGAAAAGGAAAAAATCTCATTCAATTAAGTACAGAAATTATGAGCTTTAATCAAATACAAATCAGATCGAATCAAGTACAATAATAACGGATCAAATCTCCAATCAATCTGAATCAAACTAATAAAAGCTATTTCCTAATTGATTTAACTCTAATCACTATAAAACACACCCTAAACGAATGAATCAGGGACCGAAAAATTACTGAAGGAGTAGAAGAGGAGATTCTCACAAAAAAAGCCCTAAATAAAAAAACTTCAACGAAGTTTCGCCGCCGTTCTCGATTTGGATTTCACGCCTGAAACCCCAAATCATCGCCGATCCGCCGCACCACTTCATCCTCCGCCGTACCTGCGATTCAGAGCAAGGAAAGAAGATCAGAGACGGAGAGGAACCCTATTCGAAAAGAATTTCCGGATTGAGGTAAGCCCTTCGAAAATTTAGGATTGTGATTCATATGTTGAATAGTGTTAATTGCATGTTTATGATTTGATTTTGGGGTTATGGGGATAATTTAAGGTTTCTGGGTTTTGGATTCATGGTTGTTGTTGTTGTTTTTGTGTGGAACAAAGAGACAGAGGCAAGAGGGGGGAGGAAGATCGTTTAGAAAGAGAGAGAGAGAGGAGAACGTGAATTGGAAAATGAAATAAAATTGGAAAAAAACATAATTAAATGATTCTCCACCTTTCCTTATTGTTATTAAATAATGTACATCTACTTTACCATACACCTGCGGTCCATATTAAATCATAGCCGTATGATCTCATCGTGCGTGCCAAATTACATGAGCACCACGGTAACACCTACGTCCCCCCACACCTGATCCGAACGGATCAAGGTGTGTTGATAATGGGCCTAGCCCAATGTTTTTTACACCCCTATTTTACTCTTTTTTTTACAAAAGATGTATAAAATACACCCCTCCTATCTTATTGGGTTTAGGTTTACATCTGGGCCTAATTATATGTTCTAATACACCTGTAATTCTAATTTAATACCCCCTGTGTCACTTAATTAATTAAATTATTCAATCTATTTTATTTAAAAAATTTAACTTTTTATTTTTATCATAACATTTATTTATTTAATATATTTTATAAAAAATCACCAAGTTGGATATAGTTATATTTTAAGATAAATCTCTTATTTTATTAACTTTCAAATATTTTCTTAATACATATTTTACTAAATTTTAATTTAATTATTATAGATACATCCAATTAAAAAACTCAAAACATCTAAAACTTTTTACTAATACCAAATCAATATTAATTTCATAAAAAAGGATTGTACAATTGTTTTTTTTTTACTAAACTTCGAACTACGCCCACAATTACCTTATTTTTCTAAACCGGACGAAATTCAAAGGAGAATCTGAAAGTAATTATACAATCCTATAAAAAACACAAACCAAACCCGAACTACGAATTGGGACTCTGATTCTCCATAAGGAGATACGTAGGCATTCAATCGAAAATTGAAGCGAGTCCCCTAATAAATAAATAAATAAATCTCATTTCTTTTATAAATATGAAAATAATGCTTTCGAAACCTTAAAAAACCTAGATCTAAAGGGGGTCCCCTTGAGTACAAGGGAAATAAAGGGTGCCTAACACCTTCCCTTTATTTAATTAACTCGCGAACTTAGAATCTCTAAAAATATAGGGTTATCCATTTAATTCCCATCCCTTAGGATAAAAAAAATAATGGTGGCGACTCGAAAAATTTTAAGCCGGTTGCTACACGCGTCCTGTGAAAACTGCTAGAAAACTGCTTGAAACTGCTTCTTTTGACTTCAGATGCCCTCCGACTTCAGAGCTATACTTAAACAAAAACGCCTAAGTTTTCTGTTTATTCTAGTCGAACATGCATGGTACATTAACTAATTCTAGTCGAACCTTGGCAATGATGATCTATTGGTAGTCGAACGGTAGTCTTGACTAAACAAACCCATTTAATCAGACTGCTTTGCCTTAGATTCTTTAATAATCTCATCTGTTTCAGAGACCACTTACCATTATTAGCAAGTCGAAATCCTAGGGTAACAAATTGCCCCCCAAGCGACTTCTTTCGACTGATTTCAAAAAGAGAAAGATGGCGTTTCATTTTCCTCTTAGGTTTCGACTTTTGATTTCTTTTTACGCCATGATTATTTTGCACATCCCTAGACACTAATTATTACCTAAATCCTAGGTAGTGGGCTATAACTGCTCCCCACTCTCTAAAACCAGTTTCCAAAGCGTTTTTGACGTGACCTTTGATTCAACAACTTCTTTTTACACGATTTTGCTGACGTCACTACAGCCTTATATATATATATATATGTGAGTTTCTTCTCCCTTTTTTCTTTCTTCTTGTTTCATTTTCTTCTCAAACGTTTTCAGAGAGTTTCTTCTTCTCTAACCTTCAAACATTTGATTTCTTCTCTTATTCCATACACAACAATGGCTGCAAACACCATGATTAATGCCAACACCACCGTTTACGCTACAGGTTCCAACCCTTTAGGAGCTATTATATCCCGTGAAGAGGAAGAACAAGGGTTGGACTTTGTTCCTCAACCCAAACTCACAGAAGCCAAAGCCATTATTTGGCAAAATCAGATGCTAATCCCTTTCCAAATCACTGATAAACTAGTGGCTTTCTCAGGGCCGTTACCAGATCATCGCTCTCATCCAGCACAAACCACTGGTTTTTTCCCTTGTTTTCAAACTACAAGGCCTGTAGCTTTTGATAAACCACGTCCTCTCGACTTGAAATTCATGGATCCTACATTGAGGGTATTTCGTTCGACTCCAGCTCCTGGCAACAAAGAGTACCTGGCTTGGCTTAACAAAGTCCAAGCAAAGAAACAACAAAGATGGGAAGAATTTGGCATCTTCGACGCCATACAATTATCCAGAACTGGTCATAGGGTTTGTCCTCCAATGTTGCTTGCCTCGTTATTCTTCTGGGGAGGTTCGACCAACACCTTTCATCTTCCTTGTGGAATGATGACTCCCACTCTCTTCGACGTGGCTTCCATCACAGGGCTTTCGCCTTTGGGTGAGCTCTTCGAACCAACGCTACCATCACTAAATACATGCAAGATCATTATGACAAGTCCACAGACGAAGTCTCTGACGAAGAGCATGTTGCCTTCCTCACTTATTGGCTTTCATATTACCTGTTTTGTCCAGGGTCGGTTCAAATAGCTAAAGCTTACATACCCCTGGCTATCCAGATTCATGAAGGTCGAAAGGTCTCTTTAGGTAAGCTTCTACTTGCATATCTCTACCATACCTTAGGCATAGCGTCTTTAAGGATCAAACGCCTGCATGAAAATCCAAAACAGCTGTCTTTGTCGGGACCCTACCGGCTTTTGCAACATTGGTTGAATGCCACCTTCGAGTCACAGATTGGTTACACTGTTTCTCGGTTTATTTTAGAAGTCATGTATGACAGGAGAGTCGAAGGTGTCAAACTTGCCTTCCAAACACCTCAAGACGAATCCAATAGGCCCAACCTAATCAAGTATGTGAAGGTTTTTTCTGAATGTAAAACATTCATTTCTTCCATGGCCCCTTTCTCCAATCGATGCTTTGGGCCAACTTGGTTCAAAGCTATTTTTCCTGGAAACACTCCTACCCTTCGAGCTCAATTAAATGCTATTTGGGCTGCCTTTCTGACCCCAACACTCCTTTCTCATTGCATTGAGTCGACCGGTAAGTGTTATGGGTTTGTAGGTTATCAACCAGACTTGGTCTCTCGACAATTTGGTTTGAGCCAAATGCTGCCCAAAAGCTTATATTCCCATGATGGTGACATTTGTTACTCTGGTCGACCGTTCACAGCCCGTCAACATCTCGACTTCTTAAAGTTTCATAACAAACAATCTTTGGAACACCCCACCTTTACTTTCCAAAACTCTTACTTCACAACCAAAGAATTCAGTGAGTGGTGGTCTGAATATTACCAACTGTTTGATGAAGACTCTTTTGTCAAGAAGCTGAATACTGCATTCGACGTGCTGGAGGATCAACTTACTATAAGTAAGTATTTTACATCTAATTTCGTTTTCTTTATTACCAATAGCAATGTTCTAATTTCAATTTTAGACCTTTCAGGGCCTGATCCTACCAATCAAGTCGAAGTCCCTGCTCCTAAACCAGGTCGAAAGCGTCCCAGTACGTCGAACACCACCACCACCAAGAAAAACAAAATTGTTAGAAAGGTATTTGCCTTGACCTTTATTCTTTTATCAATACTACCTTAACCTTTGTTAATTGTTATTTTCCTCTTTAGTTGATAGTCCCTGCTGACTCAGACGAAACTACTTCTCCACCAAATCAAGAAAGTGAAATTTTTTCACGACCCCCGCTTCCGACTCCATCAAAGAAACGGAAAGTTGTTAAGAACATTCCCAAAGTAGTTGTCAAACCCCAAACAGCTCCAACAATCTCTTCTTCGTCTCAAATTCCTCCTGAGGTAACTTAGCATTCTCTTTCAATATATTTCTCTTTAACAGATTGTTTTCTAACACTTTCTTCTGAATAGAATGCACCAACTGTCGACCATACTCAAGAGAAGGTTGTCGAGGTTGCTGAAAAGATTACTGAGGCTGCTCCTGACTCCAACCTTTTTAGCCCTCAAAGGACTGACCCTTTTGGAAGCACCACTAATTCAGCTAATACTCCAAGTCGAAGTCGAACAGAGCCCCAAGACAATCCCGTCATCGACCAAGCTCAACCTGCAATTAAAAATGTTGAAGTTGCTGACCATGCCTCTCGACCAGAACACAATACCATTTCTCAGTCCAAACAACATCCTGCTGTTGACGACACTAACTCCAACAGTTCTCTTAGTCAGGAGGAAATTCTGGACTTGAAGAAGACTAATCCTCTAGAAGCTCTCTTTCGACTTCAAAAGCTGCGGCCAAGTTCTCTTGATATTCCTGCTCAGTCGACCAACCCTGATGCTGAAATTGATGCTTCCCTTGTCTAGGCTATATGCCAACTAAAGGCCCATCTAAACGAACCCGAGTTCCTTGCTGTCCTTGAGTGTTCTGAACATCTTGGTGGAGAAATTCGCAAGTTATTAGACTCACTCATCAATTCTTCTTTGATTTTGAGGCGTACTTCGACCAGCTCTGGAGGGACCTTATGACAAAGAAAAACATCACTCGACAGGCAAAGAACAAAGAGCGCGAAATGTAGAGGGAATGGGATGCCAGTGCAGCCTCGACTGAGAAGGTTGAAGAATTTCAGGAGAAAACTTTGAAGTTTTCTAACAAGAAGGGAGAAATCGACAACAAAATTGCTGACTATAAGGCTCAAATTGATGCTCTCAACAAGAAGATTCACGATCTTGAACAAGAGAAAGTCACTTTGGCTCAAACTGAAGAAATCCCTTCGCCTGAAACTATCAATCAAGAAGTTTTAAAAGGACTTGGTCATGGTGAAAATGCTCTCAAATTAGAAAGTATTATTCGACAACTCAGGCAAAACTTGTCTCGACTTGACTCTAAAATTGATTTTGAGTCAGCCAAGCTAGCTTATTTTAGGAACAACTTTCCCACTTTGTAATTTTTTGTTTTCGACTGACTGTCCATGTACTTTCTAATGGTCTTTTTGTAATGACTGGCTAAGTTTTCAGCCACCTTTTAATATAATCTTTGGCTTTATTCTATTATGCGAATTTCCTGAAGTATAGGTTTATATTTTTTCAAATATTTACCATTTATCCTCAAGATTCGACCATCTGAATTCAGTTCTTCAATTTCATATGCATTGTTTGAAAATACTTGCAAAATTTTAAACGGTTCTTCCCAATTTGGGGACCATTTACTCAATAACTTATTCCTTTGATCCATGGGTAGAATAACTTTCCACACATAATCACCTACCATGAATGTTTTTTCTTTTACTTTCTTATTGTAAGCTTTCGCCACTTTTTTCTTTTGTCTTATTAATCTATCCAATGCTATTAGTCGTTCTTCGTCTAACTCTACTAATTCATCTAACATCATACTCCAGTACTCCTCTGTCGAAAGACTGTTTTGTCGTTGAATTCTAGCCGACTGTAGATGAATCTCTGCAGGCAACACAGCGTCATGCCCAAAGGTCAAACAAAATGTGGTAGTGTTTATTGCTTCCTTTGGTGATGTTCGACAAGCCCAAAGGATGTGGTCGAGTGTTTGATGCCAATTTCTTGGCTTCCTCCCTACATGCTTTTTTATCAAGTTTATAATAACTTTATTAGCAGCTTCGACTTGACCATTAGCCTGAGCATAATAAGGAGTGGATGTTAGCAATTTAAATCCTGACTCTGCTGCAAAAGCTTGCATCTTTCGACCAATAAAGACTGATCCCTGATCAGTAGTGATAGTTTCTGAAATCCCATATCTATAAATAATATGCTTTTGTATAAAACTAATCATTGCTTCTTGATCAGCATTAACCAGGGGAATTGCTTCTATCCATTTAGTAAAATAATCTATTCCCACTAAAATGAATCTTTGTTGTTTAGAAGATGCAGGTTTGATTTCTCCTATTAAATCCAAAGCCCATCCTCTAAAAGGCCAAGGTTTGACAATAGCATGCAACTCACTAGCTGGGACATGTTGAATACCTGAAAATTTCTGGCACTCTTGGCACCCTCTTGCATATTCAATACAATCTTTTAACATTGTCGGCCAATATAAACCTTGTCTAAACAACAACCACTTCATCTTATGGCCTGACTGATGAGCTCCACAAACACCACTATGAACCTCTGACACGGCCAAATATGCTTCAGCTTCACTTAAGCATTTCAACAATACGCCTTCAGCTGTTTTCTTGTATAAATCATTTCCTAATATCACATAGTTTAGCGCTTTGTATTTAATCTTTCGATCAGTTCCTCCGACTGGGTTATTTAGGTATTGGACCAATGGGTTTCTCCAATCAGAAACTGTCATATTGTCGATGGCAAAAATTTCCAAGGCATGCAAATCTTCACCTTTAACTTTGTCTTTGTCTCCTACCCCCCCAAGTTTTGACGTCGACAATTGTCCCAATTTGTCTAATACTTCATGAGTTTCCTTCTCTTTGATATCGACCATATCTTCTAACTTACTTTTAGAAACTCGATAACCAGAAGCAATCTGTGCCAATTCATTGGCAATGTAATTATCAGATCTTGGTACATGCAAAATCTTAACATGTTCAAATTTCTCTAACAAGCGTACTACTATTGCATAGTATACTATTAGATTTTCTTTGATGCATTTATACTCTTTCTTGATTTGTCGAATCACAAGTTCAGAATCACCTCGAATTTCAACTCGCTTTGCCCCCAAATCTATTAGGGCTTTTAAACCTGTTATCAAAGCTTCGTATTCGACTTCGTTATTAGAACATACATCCTTCATTTTATAGTGGAACTTGGTTGGAAGTCCTTGAGGAGAAATAATCAATATTCCAATACCTGATCCATTTTTATGACTAGAACCATCAAAAAACAACTTCCAGATAGTTTGATCGACTAGATTTGCAGATAGTTCAACCAACCCATGTTCGACTATAAAATCGGCCACAATCTGTCCTTTCATAGCTTTTAAAGGAACATATGTTAAGGAGAACTCAGTTAACGCCAAAGCCCATTTACCAATTCGACTATGCAAAATTGGTTTAGACAACATATGCTTAATAACATCAAAATGAAAGGACACATACACATCAACAGGCTTTATATATTGCTTAAGTTTATTACATGTGAAGTACAAGCATAAACATAATTTTTCAATATCATTATACCTAGTTTCAGCATCCACTAAGGTTCGACTTAGATAATATATAGCTCTTTCGACGCCATTATCATCCTCTTGGGCTAACATACTCCCAATTGTCGAACCTGATGCAACTATGTACAACTTCATACTTTTTGTCCTATTGGGGGGTAACAAAATAGGAGGCTTAGTTAAATAAGCTTTTATTTGGTCGAATGCCTGTTGATGTTCTTGCTCCCATTTGAATTGATCTTGATTCTTGAGCTTCACAAGTGGTGAAAAGATCTTCGTTTTGCCACTTAGATTTGAGATAAATCTCCTCAAGAAATTAATCTTCCCCAACAATGACTGGAGTTGTTTCTTTGTTTCTGGCGCCTTCAGCTCCAAGATTGCTTTCGTCTTGTTCTGGTTTATCTCAATACCTTTCTTGTGAACCACGAAGCCCAGGAAATCCCCTGCATGGAAACCAAAAGCACATTTTAAAGGATTCATTTTGAGTCCATATTTCCTCATTCTTTCAAAAGACCGTCGAAGATGGTCTAAGTGACCATTCTCAGAGTTAGATTTTATTACAATATCATCAATATAAACCTGCATAAATTTGTCAATAAAATCATGAAACATGGAATTCATAGCTCGTTGGTACGTAGCTCCAGAATTTTTTAAACCAAAAGGCATTACTACCCATTCATAAGTTCCTAAAGCACATGGGCATCGAAACACCGTCTTAGGTACATCTTCGTCAGCTATAAAAATTTGGTTATAACCTGAATATCCATCTAATAAGCTGAGATATTCAAATCCGGCTGCGGAATCGACTAACATTTCAGCAACAGGCATGGGATATTCATCTTTAGGGGTAGCCTTATTTAAATCTCTGAAATCTATGCATATACGAAGGCTGCCATTCTTCTTTATTACAGGCACTATATTAGCTAACCATTCGACATACCTCGCAGTTCGAATAAACTTGCTTCTCAGCAATCTTTCAATTTCTACTTTGATTTTTTCCATAACCTCTGGCGCAAATCTTCTAGGAAGTTGCTTGATAGGTTTCTTTCCTGGGTTTAAGGGTAATTGATGTTCTGCCACACTTCGACTTAAACCAGGCATTTCATTGTAATCCCATGCAAAACAATCTTTATATTCTTTCAAAAGTCGAATCAACTTGGTCTTTAGATCACTTGTAAGTTTTGTACTTACATAAGTAGGTCTTTTAGTGACTCCGTCACCTAAGTCAATTTCCACAAGAGGATCTTGAGCTTGCATTCTTTTTATTGATCCTAATGGATCCATTTCGAAGCCTAAAGGTTCATCATCGTATATCCCATCAAATCTTTCGACCTGGTGATCGACTTCTTGATTGTTTTCACTTTTTACCATCATGGCCTCAATAGCCATATTTTTCTCCAGTTCGGCTTCTAAAGCCGTTTTTTCCTTGTTTTCAGCCAAATAAGCCGTTATTCGAGCCAGGTATTCTGACTCAGTGGTCATCATCCTTGACTGTTGTCCTCTGCTCTGGAGGAATTTCATGATTCAATGGTTCATTGGGATCTTTCTTATTCCAAATGAAACCATAATTTGGGTCTAAGTTCAGATACTTAGACACACTTTCATCAGAAGAATACACCTCTTCTACTTTGTAGCAAGGAGCTACGTTCGCCAGATGCTGGTCGAAATGCCTACGACCACTCTCAGTTTTGTAATAGCTTTGGTCAGCTTCAACATTTTCCACTATACCATCTGGCCTCCAAATGGCCACACGCTGATGCAAAGTAGAGGGGACTGTCCCTATGCCATGGATCCATTCTCGACCCAAGAGTAATTTAAAGTTTGCTTGGGATGCAATCACCATAAAGATGGTTGACCTGACCGTCGAACCAACAGCCAATTTCACCTGAATCACTCCAAGTATTCCACTTTTCTTGCCCTCATAGTTAGACAGCACCATATTATGGGGCCTTAAATCTTTGTCAGATTTACCTACATGCTGAAGTGAAGAATAAGGCATTAAGTTCACAACAGCCCCACCATCGACAAACACTTTGTTTATTGGAACCCCATCTACTTTTGCCCTTATGAATAAAGGCTTCAAATGATACATCATTCCTCGACCTGGCTTCTCAAACACAGCCTTTTGTTCTTCCACTACTCCTTTTCCCATTACATAATAACAAACAGGCGTTTCTTCCACATTTTCATCTGGAAGAAAATCATCTTCATTCTCAGACACCTCAGAGATTCTGTCGAACTCTGCTGGAAGTACAGATACAATTCCACAGTCAATTAACAACTCATCTGACTCTATGTGAAAGTTGTCGTGGACCTCTTCGTCCGACAGTGGAGAATACTCAGGCTCTTTTCCTGTATTGAGAGTCGGAGCATCATCGTCCACTAGTTCTTTGATGAGTTTCTTTCCCAGGATCATTCCTGCAGCCAGTCTCTCATTTGCCACTTTGGCCTGTTCTTCAGTCAATTTCCTCTGAAAAGGTTTTGGCTGATAGTGAGAAAAACCTGCCTGCATCATCTTTGAGCTTTCCTGTCCATTCTTATGGCTTCTTTGGTAACGCCTCCACTGCGTTCGAGTCATAGGATTCTTTCCTTTGTAGTTTGGAGATATGTAATCTTTCCACTTAGATCCACTATCAGTCCAGGAGCCTTCAGCATTTGCTCCAACACCTTGGATCTGCCATTCTGGACGTTTACCTCCTCTGAAGTTAATGGGTTTCACCCACTTATCCTCAGGGACATCTGTCTTGGGTCGAAAAGTCTTTGGCTTTCCGAATAGCTTCCTGTATTCTCCAGCCCTTCGACCACTGTTTTCCCCTGTATACATGAACTGACGATTCTTACCTCGACGAGGGTCGAACCTCACTCTGTTTTCAGCATCAACATTGAAAACAGCATCACACCTTGGACATAATCCAACTTGAGAGTTGTTGTTGTGACACCTCTCAAGGAATTTCAGAAGGCTCTCTCTTGGTTCAGGATACACCATGTTCAAGACTTTGCCATCAGTAGCACCGTCTTTCTTTCCGCCAAAACCATCAGTAGTCTCGACCATCATCACATCAGCAAGCTCAGTATAATGAGCCTCTTCGACTTGCAAGGGATCAGTATCAACTTGCATTGATGACTTTGGTTTTTCTCCAAACTGTAGCCTTCCTTCTTTCAAAGCTTTCTGCACCAAATCCCTGAAAAGGACACATTGAGAAGTCTTATGACCCAAGAAATTATGAAATTTACAAAATCCTCTTTTTTTCTTTTGTTCAAGAGGAGGATTCTTAAGTCCTGGGGGTACTATAATTTTCCCGTCAGTTACCAACAAATCAAATATCTCATCACATTTTGTTATATCAAATGAATACGTTTTACTAGAAAATTTTTCATTTTTACTTTCGATCGGATTTTTATCTTTTGAGGGCTTGAGTAATTTACAGATATATGGTGGTCCTGGCTTCAATTCAGCCACATTAACCTCTTCCTCTTCGTATTCACTATCACTATCAGAGTCGAACTCATTTGCAGTAACATAAGCTATCTTTTCTTTCTTATGATATTTACTAACTCTGGTTTTTTCAGCTTTTAGCCTTTCGACTTGACGTACCCTGTCTTCCAGTTGTGCCATATCCCTTAAATGTTGGGTATCTAATTTCTTCCTTATGGAATAATCTAACTCACCTGCAGCCATTTTGACTAACTCGTGTTCAGGAATTTGTGTGAAACATCTAGCTCTCAGTAACCTAAAACGGTTTAGATAGTCATCGACTGTTTCTGTACCCTTTCGCCTAACTCCGGCTAACTCTTTCAGACTAATCTTCGACTGTCCCATATAAAACTGCTCATGGAACAATCGTTCTAACTGGTTCCACGAAAACAAAGATTGTGGAGGTAAGGTCGTAAACCAAGTAAAGGCATTTTTTGTTAGAGAACTTGGGAAATATTTCATCTTTAGATTTTCGTTGTTTGCTAATTCCCCCGCCTCTGTCTGAAATCTAGCAATGTGTTCGACTGTCGATTCACTAGTCTCACCAGCAAATTTAGTAAATTTTGGGATTTTCCAACCCCTAGAAAATTCCGTTTGCCTTACATACTCTGACAATGGGGAAACAAAATTAGGTCTATGCAAACCTACATTTATTCCATTCTGGACCAGAATTTGTTCGACTACATTAGAGATATTATTATGTCCAACATTGACATCTTGCTGGATATTTCTAAGAGCCTGATCAGCATCTTGATGTCTTTGTATTACTCTAGGGATTTCTTGCTCAACCTGGTCCCCATGTCTCGTAGGTTCGACTACGCTTACGTTCGACCCTTGTGGCGTCGAAAGGTTTGGTTGCGGGGGTGCTCCAAAGAAATCTGCAATTCTGGCCATTTGTCCAGCCAATATCTCATAACTTTGGTTCGTGTTGTTTATCATGGGAGTAAAAACAGTTCCCATTTGTTGAGTAAGGGCATTCACCATTTCATGATTACTTTCTTCTATTTGTTGTCGAATTGACAACATTGACGTAGTACTTAAAGATGGCAAAGCCTAGTTATTGTAACCTATGCCCATAGGTCGACCCCCTGGATTTGATGTGCTTGTTGCCATCATGATGTCAGAATATAATGAAGGATTTGTGTGTAAACCTTGCATCATAGACGTAGGCATTCCAAACTGAGGGTTAGAACCTGGTGGAGGTATCATTCCATGAAACGGCGGTCGTAATGGGTTAAACGGTGACCGTACATTCATTGGTGATGATACCAATGTTGCTGCCGTCGATCCACCAGTATTTGTTGTTCTAACTGGGGATGAATTTGCAGCATTTTGTGATATTGTTTCGGTTAGAACAACTCCTTGATTTCCAGAAAGGTTAGAATCATTCGTATTAACTTCAGACATGTTAGTTAATTTTCGACCATTTCTTAATATCATACATAACTTTTACACTAACAAAATATAAAACAAACAGCAATTGACGAGTCCCACTGAGCGTGCCAATTTGTTTACCCAGAAATATGGTAAACAAGCGCTAGTTTCCTTTTTAAAGGTTACTTCTGCGGAATCAACTAGAATATTCCAGGACTAATTGCTTTAATTTGTTTATTATGTGTATCTGGTTTGTATTAAATGCAGCAATAACTTTAAAGTAAAAGTAAACACTGAAATTAATGGCTTTAGAATAACTGAAAGCAATAGAAAACAGTAAATGTGCACTGAAAATGAAGTATAACGTAAAATGATTGCATAAATTAAACTGGTACGCATACGTACATTCCAAAGTTGCACCCTTCACTCATTTTGCACAGAGATTTGAGTTTACTTGTGTTTTGTAGAAAATGCGGACCCTAAACTGTTCCTATGGAACTTGCTTAAATAGTAAAAATAAAATAACTACTACTAACGGTCGACTGATTATCAGCCAACACGTGTCTTCGACATGCAATATCTTCAACTGTGAGGCTTCCACGCATCCTGTGAAAACTGCTAGAAAACTGCTTGAAACTGCTTCTTTTGACTTCTGATGCCCTCCGACTTCAGAGCTATACTTAAACAAAAACGCCTAAGTTTTCTGTTTATTCTAGTCGAACATGCATGGTACATTAACTAATTCTAGTCGAACCTTGGCAATGATGATCTATTGGTAGTCGAACGGTAGTCTTGACTAAACAAACCCATTTAATCAGACTGCTTTGCCTTAGATTCTTTAATAATCTCATCTGTTTCAGAGACCACTTACCATTATTAGCAAGTCGAAATCCTAGGGTAACAGGACCGCAATTTAAAACCATGTTTGTATCCACTAACGTAGATGGTGGATTGCATGAGGACATCCATGTGTGCTCTATAATTTTGGTTGCATATTTATGTTGAGAGAGAAAAAGACCCCTAGGTTTTTTGGTAACAGATGTACCAAGAAAAGCTGAAAGGACCCAGATCTTTCATGGTGAATTTAGAACTAAGTCGTGCCATAATAGACTCACAAAGAGTGTTAGATAATGTAACAAGAATAATGTCATCCAAATATATAAGAACATATGTGATTTCATTGACTTGATGTTATATAAATCGAGAGTGATCTAAAACATTGAGAGAATCCCATCGTAGCAACAAAATCGGTACCAAAAGTGAGGTGCTTATTTAAGTACATAGAGTTTTTTTTCCAAAAACAGTCATAAATAGAAATTAGAGGTTGAAGAAATCAAGGTGTTTGATGCCTGCACATAGTTTTATCAAGATTCCCATACAAAAATTAATTTTTAACATCTAATTCATGAAGATGCCATGATTTGGATGGTATTCGACTTGAAAAAGGGTGTAAATATGCCACCACAAACGACACTAGTTAGTGATTCACACCATTACCTACGAAAAAAGATTTGTATTGCTCTAAAGATCCCTTATAAATCTTCTTATGCCTAAAAATACTTCAATTTTGAATACTTAGCATTAGACTGAAGAGGATATACGTCTCACATGTTATTGTCAATAAGAGCATCATATTTTTCGATCATAGTCATTTTCAATTATGGTCATGTTATGAAACAATCATATTTGTAGGTAGGTACGACATGGAAGTTTGGATTGAGGTATGAAGATTAAAAAGGTCGTGAGGCTTAAAAATATTATGTTGGGATCAGGAGGTGATTTAAAGGGGTGAGGAGGGATTTAAGGTGAAGTTAGTTGGATTGGAGTGGAATGGTGTTTGTGATCAACAAGTTAGAAGGAGGTGACGGGGTTATGTTATCCTGTGATTTTTGACTCAAGCTGCACCAGAACATATTAGGCTTGATTTGGAAGAATATTAAGAACAAGTCATCAAGATTAGGATCAGTCTCTTCAAAACACGTTCAAAATCTCGGGTGATGGTAATCTCACCGTGGGGTAGATGAAATGAGGATATCTCAGGATGCCATCTCTCCGCAAAGGCCGCAAGCATACCATTATGTATGATATCATATGTCGGTCGTCCTTCAGGCATGCCACATCATCTAGAGTGATGGTAATCTCATTATGGGGTAGATGAAATGAGGATGTCTCAGGATGCATCTCTCCGTAAAGGCCGCAAGCATACCATTATGTATGGTATCGTAGCTGAGCGTACAGAGGTCCCTCATGCTTGAAGCTGCTAGTACCTCCTGAAACTATGGCTCGTCAGACTGCGCGAGAGCTTTAATATTCCGCCCATGGTTGTAGAACCTCTAGGGATCCCTACTCTGAAATTTTAAAAAAATTAAAACGGTTAGTAATAAGCAAGGTTATAACTGATGCAAATAAAAATTAATTAACAAATAAAATGTACCTCTCCATCCCATATACGCCTAGCTGAGTGCTTGTCATACCCTGTCAAAAAGGATGCGTCAACAGGACACCCAGGATACCAAATAGGCTTCGGCACCGGCTCATCCTCGTGTGCATGCGTAGATGGCACAACAGATCCTGCATCGCCCATCGCTGCCACAGGCACAAGTATAGAAGTAGAAGTAGTGCCACGACGATGTCTGCAGGGTGGCGGCATCTGCGAAGAACCCCTCGCAGCATCCCGGGGCCTCTGTGAAGTAGTATTAGGCGGGGATGGCCCTTTTACTAGGACAGTTGTAGAATGCCCGGCTGTAGCGGGTGTATGAACTAGAACACCAGCTGAGTGCCCCTCAACTAAGACAGGGGTAGAATGTCTGGTTGTAGCGAGTGTATCAGGTGGAACAGCCTCTCCATCAGTCACCTGAGATATGAACACGCGCCCGTTCGCAATGCACAGATGCGTGCTGCACAGTCCTCGCATGTATATCTCTATCTGGTCCGCGAGTCATAATGTCTGCATAGTAACCGTACATGAACAATAAAATAAATAAACAAGAAATTAAAAATAAAAATACTCTCTCTGTAGATGTACTTACGGAAGTATGTTAGTTTCTAAAACCATGGGTACTTCCGTAGATGGACCTACGGAAGCATGTTAGTTAAATACATTGGGTGCTTCAGTAGATGGATCTACGGAAAGCCCCAACGTCCATCTCTTCCGTGGATGGATCTACGGAAGCAACTGAAACTCAGGAACGCAACAATGGCGTATGAGTCAATCCAGCCACTACAAAATCTATTTTTTGTGGCTTGATCGTCCGTTTAAAACGTCAAACAAACCCTACACTCTAAACACTATTTCTAAACCTATCAATTCATTTCTACTCCTAAATATCACATTCCAATTCAATTTCAAAACTACTCTAAATTAACTAAAAATTTAAAAAACTTACCGATTAAAATATCGCTTTGAACTTGTTTGAAGTTGATGTTGACAAGAGATTTGAAGTTGAACTTGAAAGAGATTTGGAGTTGAGAGAGTATGAGGAGAGTTTGTGTTTATGTTTGAGTTTGAAATAAAGAGAATGATGGAGTAGAAAGGTCTGGCGCGAGTTATAACACCAAACATTTTCGTAGATCCACATACGGAAGACTTTGGTAGATGCATCTACGGAACAAAGCAACGTCAAACAAAAAAAAGGTGCTTCCAGAGATGCATCTACGAAAATACGAGGGAAAAATGGACAACTCGATAGTGCGTGAGAAGGGCATGGAGTTGGTTGAGAAAATCTCTTATTTTAAGGAGGCTTGACATATTTGAGCTCTATCACCCTCCACCTATCACCCTCCACCTTAAGACCTTTTTTTAATTGTTCTTTTATTTGGAAAATGAAAGAGAGTAGTGGAACTAATGTTGAAGGTTGTAGTTGTAAGTACAATATAAGTCTCTTTACAATATCAAGAAATAATTATAGCTATTTTTCTATTATATCTCTAAATATTTATTATTCTCTCTCTTTTCAATTATGTAAATTTATTTTTTTTTCATGTTATTAATGAATGACAATTATGGAAAAATCTTTATAGTTTTTCCTTTTCATACAATCATTACTCTCCTTAATACGTGTGAAAATTTCAAAACGACTTATAGTAAAAAAACTGAGACTTATTATAAGTAATACGAATTAAGAGATTAAAAAAATAAATTAAACATTCATTAATATTAATATTAATAAAGTAAAAAATATGTTTTTATTCAAAATATATGTATTCAATATGTATTGAAAACATAAATGATTAATTTTTTTGAAGAATACTTTATATATTCAATACATTCAATATATATATATATATATATATATATATATATATATATATATATATATATATATATATATATATATATATATATATATATATATATTGAATATATATATATATATATATATATATTGAATGTATATATATATATATATATATATATATATATATATATATATATATATATATATATATATATATATATATATATATATATATATATATATAAAATGTGAATGCATAAAGTTAGTAGATGATATTTAATCTTTCAAGTATTTTTGTGGTTCATATTAATTTGAGGGACTTGAAAATAAAATAAAATTTGAGGGACATTTATCTCTTTTTCTCTCTATATATAGGTATATATATTTCTATCCAATCCTACGATACTTCACTACTTATAGTTGTATGGTATATGATCTAGATTCTTCAAACTCTGCTTAATGATGGCTTATCTTAAGAAGCTTATCTTGAATCTAACTTTGCTACTTGTTCTTCTTTTTTCAATAAAATTAACCACGGCAAGGGCACATCTCTCGAATAACAAAACAGGTAAGTGATCTTGCATCCCTATAAGTATAGTGATTAAATCTTGAAAGTCTGCTTATTTTTCTGATGTATAAAAAAAAATTTTAACCCTTTATTGTTCAATTATTTTCTTAAAATTGTATGTTTTTTTTTTTTTTAATTTTCTTTCTAAAGTTGTGTATTTCTAATTTTTTTTTATTTTTAAAATTTAGATGGACGATTCCTTAATGTTAGTGAAGATGCACCACAGGGACACCATTATAATAATGGATGATGACAGAGAACCTAAAACTATTTATGCTAAGCAAAGCAAGGGGAACACTAGAGAAATTATAAAGAAGCAAAGTGGTTAATTGGGGCAAAGAAACTAAGAAAATAAAGGATTGTTTCAAAGATGCATACATAATCATATGTTGGTTTGTTTTGGACTTTATGAATATGATAAATTATTAATAAAGTTAATTAATCTAAAGGTGTCACACATCTTATTTTTTATATTTTTGAATCAATGTTTTGTTTTTCAATTGCAAACATATATTTATATATTTGATTTTTTATCTTCTTCTTTTCTTTTCTTTTTTTGGTTTAGAACCCTTATTCTTTAAAATGTGCACAAATTGATTTTTTTTTTTATTTATAAATTATTAAGGTGGCTTGCTATTTAGAATTGTTAATAATAATTTTATAGTAAACATGGTCAAATGCTAGAAACCGTTAATGCAATATTTTCAATGAATGAAAGCAATTGAACTTATTTAAAAATTAGTTAGGTGGCTTGCCATTTAGAATTATTGGGTAATTTTCTTTCGGTTTGAGCTTTGCGCTTCTTTGTAATCTCTTGTAGAACTTTTGATTCTTTTAATATATCTTGATTAAAAAAAATTAATTTTATGGTAAAAATATCAAATGCTAGAAATAATGTAAAAATAAACTATTTAGTAAGTTCTAAAAATAATGAAAACTATTTTTGATTTCTGGTAAAAAATAATGTCTCGTCAAATCTTATAACATTTTGGCACAAGCTCTAAATTATTAGGGGTAAATTCCCTATAAACTTGTATGTGAAAGAAAAAAAATATCTTGAAAAATATAGATCTCTCTTATGAACTAAAAATGGAAGACAAACCGAAGAAAAACAAGAAAACATAAAGAGGAGCTAGAAATGAGAGGTGGAAAATGACTATTTACTTAAAGTGGGTGTTTGTTGAGATAAAGAGTGATTTGACAAAGTAGGTAGTGGTCCACTATGAAATTATGGTCAAGAGGGATGATAAATAACATGGGAAAGGTTGAAAACTTTCCTACTATATGGATTTTTACTTGCAAGTTTTAGTCAAACCAATTAACAAAAAAAATAATGATTATTATAAATCAAGTAAATATGTCTTTTTTAAGTCATAAATATATTAAATTAACCATTGATAAAAGGTCTTCTTTCTCTCTATTTTCTTTCACACCTAAGCAAAAACTTTGAGATACTACAAGAACAAGATCTTCTCATCTATTTCTTCTCTAACAACTCAACAAGAAAAATTAAAGATCCAGCAAAGAATGCAATATAATCAATCCTTTTATATGGAATTAAGATACAACAAGAATAAGATCTTCTATTCTACTTCTTCTTTCACCTCATGTGTGCGTACGTGCATGTGTGTGGTGTGTGGGTGTATGCGCGTGTATGATACAAATATTTGTTAAATATTTCATTAGCCATTTATAATTAATTCTTGAAATAAAATTGTTATATTTACACATTCTAATGCATCCATGTAGTCGAAATTGAACGCTAGTGAATGTTGAGACTATTTCGAAATTCATTAAAAAGTTACAATGAAATGAAAGTTCATTTGTGAAGATGTCAAATATACGAAAACGGGAAGGAATGTGCAGTACATGTACTTGACTGCATGAAATCTTCCCACACACGAAGTGTATTTTCATTTTAATATGTGTAGTTCTTTGATGTTGGACTTGATTTTCAGATAGATATAATGCGTTGATGTTATTAAAATATACTAAAGTAACTTTATGACCACAAAACATAGTTTTAAGGATCAGTTTCAAAGCCAACATGATTCAAACATTACATTAGCTACACCTCCTTATTCTTCCTCGGTGCTTAAGTATGAGAACGTATGTTGACGTTTGGTGGAGCAAGAGCTAAAATTATCATTAGGATAAACACAATAAACAAATGTAGATATTCTTGTGTCTTACCAATCATCCTAATTTGCATTTTTGTAAGAGATGGGATTGTTGGTGGATGAAGTATATAAGTAAAGGCCTAAGTCAATGGTACCATGAAAACAACGAATAATTTATTTCAAAGCAAGCATGTGCTGCATTTCTTTTAATCATGCATAAATAAATAAAATATTGTTTAACGACAAAAGAGTTATGGGTCTAGTATTAGGTTGGATCATGATAACGATTATTTGAAGAACCGGTGAGTTTCTCCTTTTGTATCCACTAGCGTAGACGGTGGATTGCATAAGGACATCCATGTATGCTCTATAATTTTGGTTGCATATTTATCTTGAGAGAGAAAAAGACCCCTAGATTTTTTTGGTATAAGATGTACCCAGAAAAGATGAAAGGACCCATATCTTTTTTGACAAATTCATAACTAAATTGTGCCATAATAGACTCACAAAGAGTGTTAGATAATGCAAGAAGAATAATATCTTTCGAATATAAAAGAACATAAGTGATTTCATTGACTTGATTTTTTATAAATCAAGGGTGATCAGGAACACGGTGAGAGAATCTCATCGTAGCTACATAATCAGTAAAATGGTAGTACCAAAAGTAAGGTAAGGTGCTTGTTTAAGTCCATATAGATATTTTTTAACTGAAACAAGCATGAATATAAATTAGAAGTTGAAGAAATCAAGGAGTTTGATGCTTGTACATAGTTTCATCAAGGTTCGCGTGTAAAAATACATTTTTAACATATATATAATTCATGAAGATGTCGTGATTTGGATAGCATTCGGCTTGACAAAAGGTTTCAATATGCCACCACAAATGACACTAGTTTGTGATTCACACCATTACCTACGCGAAAAGATATGTATCACTCTAAAGATCCATGTGAGTTCTTCTTATGCCTAAAAACCCTTAAACTTTGAATACATTAGCAATAGACTAGAGAGGATATATGTCCCACATCTTATTATCAATAAGAGCGTCATATTTTTCTTTCATGGTCATTTTCAATTATGGTCATGTAATGAATCAATGAGATTTGTAGATAAGTGCAATATGGATGTTTGGATTAAGGAATGAAGATTAAAAAGGTCGTGACGATTAACAATATTATGTTGGGAGCAAGTGGTAATTTGAAGGTGTAAGGTGGGATTTGTTGTGAAGTTGGTTGGATTGAAGGGGAATGGTATTTGTGATCAACAAGTTAGAAGGAGGTGATGGGGTTATTTTAGTCTGTGATTTTCAACTCAAGTTGCACCGAAACCCATTAAGCTTAATTATGAAAAATCTTAAGAATAGATCCACAAGATTAGGATCACTCTCTCTTCAAAACACGTTTAAAATCTCGAAAACGTTTGTAGTGATTTGACATATTCTATAGGAGTAGGGGTATGAGATAAATACCCAGGCTAAAACAAAAGCATCTTAATCATATTTTTGACACCAAAATTATAGGAAACAAATTGATTCTCGATAAATGCAATTAGAAGGCTTGAAGATGTTTCTCGATAGAAGTCGTCAAGAGATTGAAGGGCAGTTGTCAATATTGATAGAAGTTTCAAACAGTTCAAGAACGGGAGATACGTGGAAGCAAATTAGAGGACAAAGGGGCACGTAATGATATATTTGTCGAACACTGGAGAATAAACCTTTGTGAAGGATATTGATGTACATAGTATATCAGTAGTTTTCGTTTCTATGACAAGGGTTTGCAATTTTCATAGTTATTCTCTATAAAATTCACACATTCAAGTTACAGAGATAAGAATTTGTGAGAATTGTATGAATGTGCGTTCCACCTATAATTTTAGCAATTTTACTCAATTGTTGTTTATAATTTATCTTCATTTGCGTTTTCTTTGCATGAAAACCTACATGTTACATCTGAGCAATCTCATTTATTGTTCTAAATGCAAACATTAAACCTTCAATCAATAACACATTTTCTCAAACTTTCTGCACAAACTTAGGATTTGTTTGAGTTTAATCCTTTTAGTGAACGGAAATTTTTGTGTAAGAAATTCAAACTTTTGCAAAAAAGTTTTTGTGCTTTGTTGTCTATTTTGTTCTCCACACATGCAATGTTTTTAATATCTGGGTGTTTATGCGTTCGAGGAGTGGTAAAATTCTTGAGATGGGTTCGTCCAAAAAGTCTCCCATTCCCCAAAACGATGCTCTTAATGCAGAAGAACAACAAGTCAAATCGACGTTTGGTGGAGTTTGTACTTCAACATCGGTTGGATTAACCGCTACTATTAAAAGCCAAATGCTTGTTTCGAAGGTATTACTAGAAGTGGTGGTTCCCCATCACAATCAACTAGTTTTCCAACCACTCCCAGGGTTACATAAACTACCATAGGATACCCTAGGTCTTCTTTTCTCCCAAGCTTTGGGGAAAAGGGTGAACTAGGGGTTGCGGAAAAATAAAAGAGAAGAAGATGATTATTTTCTACAGAGTTTATCCCTGCCCACAAACTGTGGAAAACCTTTTATTCACTTGTAACTGCAAATTCTGTGAATATAAGTTGATTACTAAAATAGGGATTACTCCATCTATTTATAGATTTAGGTTAGCTTGTTCTATAATCCAAAAGTCCAAAACTATAAAAGTCTAAAATATCTATTTTGGAACTAAATCAAATCTAATAAAATTTATGTGTAACTAAATCAAATCTAATAAAATTTGTGTGTAACTAAATCAAATCTAACTAAATTAAATATAGTTCGACACACAAATTATTCGACACTATGAATTACAATTTAACAGTTGTGTATTTCTAATTACTCTTCTATATTATTGGATTTTTTCCCGGAACTTAGATGGACGTTTCCTTACTGTTAGTGAAGATGCACCACAGGGCTACCATTATAATCATGGATGATGATAGAGAGCCTACTACTATTTATGCTAAGCAAAGCAAGGGGAGAACAAAGAAATAAAGAAGCAAAGTGGTTAATTGGGGATGAGCAACTCAAAATGGCTTGTTCTAGAGATGCATAAATAATTATATGTTGGTTTGTTTTGAACTTATGAATATGATAAATTATAGATAAACTTAATTACTCTAATGGTTGTTTGTTTTATTTATATATGATCTTTGGGTATTTGATATTTTTTTTTTGAGAATCTTTACTTCTAATAATGTGCACAAGTTAATTCTTTCTTATTTATTTAAAAATTGTTGATCTTGCTTGCCATTTAAGATTATTAATAATAGTTTTATGGTAAAAATGATCAAATGCTAGAAACCGTACATCAATAAATCTTGAAAAATATAATTTTCCTATGAACTAAAGATGAAAAGGAGAGAAGAAAGAGGAGCTAGAATAGAAAGGAGAAAAAAATGACTATTTACTTAAAGTGGGTGTTTGTTGAAATTGAAATGTTTAGATAAAGAATGATTAGACAAATAGACCAGGGGTGTGAACAAACTTATTTGCCACTAAATATTTTACAATAATAAGCTCTTTTGAATTTTATGGAGGAGAGCATGAAAACGATTGTCGTATGAAAAACTAAAAATGAGAAGAAAAGTCATATGTTTAAATTGATGTTGAAGAATGATTGAGACTTAGATTTTAAAGAATTTTAAATTGAATTCATAAAAACCGTTCAAATTGAACATTTGAGCTTTGTTGACTTTAAAATTTTCAATTTTAATCAATGAATTTGATAAGTGAATTTAAAATTTGAGTGGGATTCTACTGAACTCTTAATTAATATGGTTATTTGTCTAAAGTTCTAACTAACATATAAATAAGTAATTTTAGTTTGTATTTTGAGTCGAACATTGCAAAACAAAAATCAAAACAGCCAATGGTTGAAGAAAAAAACTAAATTTGTCAATCATGTTCAAATAAGTAATTTTAGTTTGAGAGATTGAATATTATTAATCTATGTTTTGCGGATGATATTTTGTTGTTTGTGAGCAGTGACCTTGATTCTATGAAGTTGATCATGGATAAAGTTATAGGCTTCTAAGCATCTACAGCCTCGAAGATTAGCATCCCAAAAAGTGAAATCTACTTTGGGGGTGTGGACGATGCTATTACCAATCTCATTCAACACGAAATTGGTTTTGCTATCGGGTCAGCGCCTTTCAAGTATTTTGGAGTTCTCCTGGCTAGCATTACCAATCTCATTCAACACGAAATTGGTTTTGCTATCGGGTCAACGCCTTTCAAGTATTTTGGAGTTCTCCTGGCTAGTAGGAAATTGACTGTCTCTTAATGTCAATCGTTAATTGAGAAAATGCTTGCTCGGTTAAAACATTAGAGCACTAGACTTATTTCTTATGCGGGCAGAGTCCAACTTCTGAAAAGTGTTATTTTCTCTATTGCTAATTGTTGGATGCAAATTTTCCTAGTATTTGCAGAAAATTTTGTGGATTGGCTAAGAAAACATAACTAGAAAAGCTCTGGTAGCGTGAGATCATATTAGTGACCCTCTTTCTACAGGTGGTTTGAACTTGATTTCTCTCCTAGAATGGAATAAAGCAACAATTGGTAAACTCCTTTGGAATGTTTGTGAAAAGAAAAAAAGTTATGGATTAATTGGATACACTCTTACTACTTAAAAAACACAAATCCTATGACCTTCTGTCCTGGTATTCGTTGCTCTTAGATTCTCAAAGCAATGTTAAAACATCAGAACACCTTCGTGCAATCCGAGGTATGGAAGAATTTCCAAATTACATGGAAGTACGTTACGAGAAAGGTTTATCACATGATGAGAGTGATAAAACCTTAAGTGAATTGGAGAAAACTCTTCTATGAGAATCTTGCTAGACCTAGAACTAACTTTATCCTTTAGTTGACTTGTTAGATAGGTTGCCCACCAAAGAACGAATTCACCGTTTTGCTAACAAAATATAGTTTCTTACCACCCTAACTACACACAGGAAAATATTGGGTTATAAATGGGTATTCAAAGTGAAAGAAAATCCTGATTGTAGTGTTAAACAGTACAAGGCTCGCTTGGTTACTTTGGGTTTTCACCAACAACTAGGTTTTATTAAAATGAAACATTCTCTCTGGTTGTGAAACCTATTATAACCAGGTTGATGCTTACCTCGACTCTCACTCTTATATGGGAACTGCATCAGATAGACATCAATAATGCATTTTTGAATGGTACCTTGTAGGTAAAAATGTTCATGCTCCAACCCCCTGGCTTCTCGAGCCATGACAAGTCTCAAGTGTGCAAGTTGCATAAGGACTTGTATAGGCTCAAGTAGGCTCCTAGAGAGTGGTATGAGAAGCTGCACCATACCCTTTTTCAGTTTGGATTTGGGTCTAGTAAGTGTGACCACTCCTTGTTTGTATATTCCCACAAAGGTATTATTTTATATGCTCTCGTGTATGTGGATGAAATCCTAATTACTGGTTCTTCCTTAGTCCTAATTCATGATCTCATTGACAAGCTACATCACAAGTCTGCCTTGAAAGAGTTGGGAAATCCTAAAAATTTCTTAGTTATGAGGTCACCTATCATGCCCAAGGGTTAATGGTGTTGTCTCATTTCAAGTATATTAAAGATCTTCTACTGGGTGCTTAACATGCCTAATGCAAATGAACTCCTACCCCTATGCTCAACACAATAAAGCTTAACTAGTTTGGTTGTGATGTGTTCTCACTACTCAGACCCTTACCATTACAGATCCATTATAGGGGCGTTGTAGTATGTCACTTTGACTCGCTCTAACATTGCGTATATTGTCAACAAGAGGTTTCAGTTTATGGCCTCCACCTTTACCTCACATTAGATAGCAGTTAAGTGCATTCTCAAGTATCTAATAAGTGGAACTGTCAAGTTTGGTCTCACTTTTATCCCTGCCAAGCTAGAGATATTTGCTTCTCTTCGTGCTTACAACATTAGTGACTAGGCAAGTGATATGGATTATAGATGGTTTACATTTGGTTCGTGCATATTCTTTGGATCAAACATGGTGACCTGGAGTTCCAAGATATAGTCCCTCGTAGCCATGTCCAGCGCAAAAGCTGAGTACCATGCGTTAGCTCACTTGACTTCAAAACTTTTTTGAATTGAGTCACTATTGACTGAGCTTCGTATACCTTTTCTTTCTCCCATGCGGCTATGTGATGACTTGAGAGTAATTCACTTCTCTCACAATCCTATCAATCACGCCCGCACCAAACATGTGGAACTTGATATTCACTTTGTTTGTAAACGGGGAACTGCTAAAAAGCTTGCAATTCAATATGTTCCTACTACATTTCAGTTTTTTAATATCCTCACTAGGTCTCTTGGCTTTGCCGCATTCCGTGATCTTCGTGGCGAGCTTAATGTGGGCTCTCCAACTCAATTAGCTTGAGGGATCGGAGTACATTAAAAGTGTAGTAAGTTAAACTCGTTATAGCAGTTAGATTGGTGGTTAGGAATTAGTTAAAAAAGTAGTTATGCAGGAGATAATTTGTTATCTCATAACTGTTGGTGATTTTAGTATCATCATTGTATTTTGGTAGTAATGTGATTTACTATAGGCCAATGCAATTATGCGTTAATTTGAAATGAGTTAGGGTAGTGCGGAGTGCACGCTCATCGAGCCAAACGTGTAATTGAATACGAATAATAGAAATGGGGTTCCAAGGGGCGTAGCCCCTGGCGGGGTGCGGGGCAGCGCCCCGTCAGGGTCCAAGGGGAAGAGCCCCTGGAGGGGTGCGGGACAGCGCCCTGCCGGGGTCCAAGGGGAAGCGCCCCTGGCTGGGGTGCGGGGTAGCGCCTCGTTCGAAAAATTCGTTTGAATAGTTGTACCCTTTCCCAACTGACATAACCGTTTTTCTGAAAAGTTGTACCTTTTCGGTTTTCTGTTATTAATCTCCTATATAAGGAGTCATTTGGCCTCAATTTTGGTACATGAAATCATACTTCCTCTCTACATTCTGATTTGTTCTCTATTGTCAGAAACAGATTGCTCTTCGAGAATTATTCCCGTAAAGATTTCGTGAACCCAGACAAGAATAGGGTCGAAATACTTTGTTCGGAAAATGAACGAACACGATTCTTCGAAAATATCCAGGATTATCATACCAATTTTCTAACAATAACCACGTTTTCTCTATGCTTATATATACCCCCTTCCTTCTTCCTTGTGTTAAGTTTAATCAGAATAAATTCACTTCATCTACACTCAATTTGAGTTTCAACACATTACAATCACACTATGTTCCAATATGTGTGCATAGACCACATTATGTCTTTGTTATGGGGAACGGTACCATGTTTCTCCCCGTTCTTTTTTTACGAGTTCTTTACTACAACTTTTCTATTGATTAACAATGAATCCACGAATGTTCATTGCAGCGAACAAAAAAACATATAATTCTCAATAAAAACTTGAAACATAGTTTGAAATCTTTTTTTATATATAATTAAATTCAACTAGCAGCATCAAGACTTTCGTAGAATTCTACTTTAAAGAAATTCATTTATAATAGCATAACAAAATTATAAAAAAACTATTATTTATTTCAATTGGTTATGTACGAATGATATCATTTTTAAGGACTATGTTTGGAATGCTAAAGATGTGGTTTGGGGCTGCAAAGCTTTGTTATGGAGGTGGTCATATATAAAGAAAACTACTCATTGCAATTGTAATTTTTATGAGTTTAACAAAAACCTTTTGCTATTCTTAAGATGGATTTTATTTGGTGAGCAATTTTCTTTTTTCGAACTTATTTAAGCCCCCTTTTGTAATCGTGTTTTAAACTTTTGTTTCCCTTCAATACAACTTGATTAAAAAAATAACTATTATTCTTATTATCTTATATAACTATTTAATTATATTTTCATTATTTAGTTAATTAAAATAGTAAAGTGACTTACAAAACTTGGCCTCCAGATAAATTAATTGAAATGAAAATTTTCCTTTAAAATAAATTATTTCTTCCATAATTTTTAGAAAATGACTTAAAAAACTTTGCAACAAGGTGAATTATCTACTCACAACTATGACGAATCAACTTCGCGCCTAACAATTTATTCTAAAAATGTGTTAAAATAACGCTGACACCCCTCTAATTTTAAAACATGCACTAATATCTCCTAAGCATACTACCTATATATACATAAAGTTTTATTGACAGATCAAAAACAATCAGTAAATGTCACCTATACCTACAGGTTTTTTACTGTCACTAAAAATTAGAGGGTGTGTCAATGTAATTTTAATAGATTTCAACGATGATCAGTGTTTTTTAAAACTAGATGGGATGTAAGTGTCATTTTAATAAATCTTAGGGGGAGAATGTCTACACGTTCAACAGAGCTTAGATAGTTTTTGCGGCATTGTTATAGAGATCCACTCCGTAGTTTTCACATTTACTCCCTCGTCTTTAATCCACAAATTTAAGTTTTGGTTTTTTAGCTTATGTTGCAATAGAAAACATTCAAATGATAAGAAGATGCAACCCCAGCATTTTTCTTCCCTGCATAATGAACTAGTTCTACTGCATTAAGATCTTCGGCTTAAACTCCTAACCTTAGGGTTAGGGGCCTTGGTTTTGGTGCTGTTTTACTGGTAATCTGCGGGAATTTTTGCATCTGCGGCTGTAATTTGCCGCTTCTTTTCATCTTCAACTTGGTAGACTACCATGACCAATGGGGGGTGGTCAGTAGTTTGTAACAACAACCAAAGGAGGAATAACGTAAAAGGATCCTGTTGGACTGATAGGAGAGGGAGAGAAGCAAATACGAAAGTAGAAGTGTCTAACTTTTTCATTAATGAATTTCCTGAAGAAATGAGTGCCAAGGACCTTTTTGAAATCTTCAAAAGTTTTGGCTTGGTGATGGAGGTAGCAATACCGCCAAAAAGAGACAAGAAGGGTAAGAGATATGGATTCGTGCGGTTCAAGAAGGTAGATGATGAAAGAGGTTTAGCAATCAAGCTTGATAACTTATTCATCAGAGGAAGGAAACTCCATGAAAATATCCCTAGATTTAACAGGGAGAGTAAAACCCATTCCAAGGTCAATCAGGGTGAAATGGACATGAAGAGGAAGACAGAAGAAACAAAAAAGGGGGAACCAGTTCATACAGATAGGAAGTTTAATAACCCAAGAGAAAAATCGACATATGCCAATGTGGTAAAGGGTAGGTTATGGGAGGATCAAGGGAAGAGGAACAGGATACAAGATAAGGAAAGAAATATTCTAGGGTGGTGTGGGAATGAGAAGCTGCAAAGATTTGTTCATCGCCGGATTAACATAGAAGAAGCTGATATGTCAAGGTTTGCAAGTGTTTTTGTCAGAGTTGTGGAAGTGGAGGGAACAACGTATAACATACAAAATGCACTTCATTCTGAAGGATAGTTCAACATCAAAGCTACACCTTTGGGGGACAATCTTTATCTTTTGGAGGAAAGGGAGGAGGGTGTGATTAAGTCATTGGTTGAGGAAGATCAAGCCTGGGTAGAATGTTAGTTTTCAGACATACATCCATGGTCCCTACAAAATGTTGATAATGAACGCTTAACATGGATGGGATGTTTTGGATTACCCTGCCATGCTTGGAATCCAAAAGTGTTTGCATTCCTCTCAAGCTCGATGGGTGTCTACGTTTGTTCAGATGCTGAAACTCGTGATCAAAAAAGATTGGATGTGGCGAGATTCCTGGCCTGGTTAGGACCAAATATTCTCTTGTGTTGAATGAAGCCATAAACATGGAAATAAATGACCATGTATACAGAATTAAACTAGTGGAGGACATGCATGGTCCCAAATGCATCGTTGTTTCAGACGACTCTATTAAAGGTAACACCTCTGAAGATTCAAATTCGAAGGAGGATGGCGAGGAAGATATCGCGTGGAGCGAGGAGGAGGATGGTGAGAGTGGGGAGGGTGATAGTCTTGGAGAAAAGGAAGCTTCATTGTCCGAGAAATTAAAATTACAAGGAGAAAGTAACATAAAAGCGACGGCTGAAGAGATGGTGCGAGTTTGGTGGCAGATACTTATGTGAGAAAGGAGGATTATGGGATTCCCCATAAGATGGGAGATGTCAAAGGACACAATAGCTTCATGGAAAAGTCAACAATTATTAATGGTGATGGTGATGGGGCAGAAAATGGGTGTGATTCAACGGCGGTAATTAACAATGTGAGTGGGGCCATTGAGTGTGGGGCCATTGATGCGGGTAATGTGAGATTAGGGATGGATTTAGTGGGCCTTGATAATTTAGATTCCATTTCATGTACGCAAATGGGCCTGAGAGGCCCAGTAAAAAAGATCAAACCCAACAGAAAGAAGGCTTTGGTTGATATTTACGAATCTCTGAAAATTCCCTATGCCCATTCGTATTTCACAACTCTCCTTCAAACCCAATTTAACCCTAACTCGATGATGACGAGAAACCAAGAGCAGGATCAAGGGAGGGAGGTTGCAGTGGCGAATTCATACTCGGGGGACTCAATCATGGATTTTGGGGTACAAGTTGGAAACAGAAGACTATGGAAGTCTATTGAAAGTGTCCCAAAAAAGGTGGGGAATTCAATCAAGGAGCTAGGTGTTGAGGGAGACAAAGATGACGAAGTATTCAAAGCTGTTATTTGTAAAATGGAGGAAAAAGGGAGGAGGTGTGCAGTAGGCGAGAAGGAGAAAGAGATGGCCTTGCAATGATTATTGGAACTTTCAACATACGATGGAGTGGGAATACGATGAAACAAAAAAGTATTGCACAAATTACCAGGAAAATTAATCCACATGTTATGTTTATACAAGAAAGCAAGGTAGCAAAGTTGTCAGATCAGGTGGTGTGGAGATTGTGGGGATCCAAGGATTGTGACTGGTCGGCAAAGAAGCAGATGGCATATCAGGTGGGATCTTAACAATTTGGAGGAAAGGTGTGCTGTGGCCAGAATATACATTTACAGGAAAAGGATTTCTGGGGATAAAGGTGTTGATCAATGACAAGGTACACTACTTTATTAATGTATACTCTCACTGTAGTCTATTAGATAAAAGAGAGATGTGGATGGAACTTATTTGCTGGAAGAATAAGCTTGAACCTGGTGAGTGGGTGGTTGGGGGGGATTTCAACTCAGTCAAAAATAGGGAAGAGAGGAGGGGTAAGGAATTACATAGCAGAGGTACTGAAATTGAAGAATTCAAGTGTTTCATTGATAATATGGAGCTTATTGATATGCAAGCAACAGGTGGTTTGTTTACTTGGATAAAACCAAATGGAAAGGAAGCTAGTAGATTAGATCGTATTCTTCTTTCTGACGGATTGATTTCAAAATGGGAGATAGTAGCTCAAGAGGTAGGGAAGAGGGACGTTTCAGACCATAAACCGGTGTGAACTAAAACAAGCAAGGTGGACTGGGGGCCTAAAAGTTTTAGAGTGTTGAGGTGTTTGTAGGATCATAAAGAGTTCAAGGAATTTATCAAGAGGGAGTGGAACTCAAATACTATCAAAGGAAGTTCAACCTTTATTGTAAAAGAGAAATTGAGGTGTTTGAGGGGAAGATTAAGATGGTGGAACCTTAATGTGTTTGGAAAGGTGTAGTTGAAAATAGTAGAGATTGTGGAAGATTTGAATCAGGTGGAAGATAAATTGATCCAACCTAATGCGAACCTAACAGAATCTAATTTTGTTAGTAGAAGACTGTACCAGGAGTCATTTTGGTACAATCTACACATAAAAGAGAGTATATTAAACCAAAAATCTAGTCACAGATAGGCTAAGGAAGGAGACAACAATACCAGACTGTTTCACGCGACAATGAAGGCTGGGTATAGGAGAAACTTTATTGGTTCAGTATTAAATTCTGCTGGGGTGACTGTGGAGTCGGTTGAGGAGGTAAAAGAAGTTATTAAAGAATTCTATGCAGCTAAATTCAAGTGTCCAAACTCTCCAAGATCTCGGCTGCAGATTGTTAGGTTAAACAAGCTAAGCCTGGAACAGAGTATGAGCATGGTAGAGGACTTTTCGATTGATGAAATAACGCAAGCAGTGTTTGAAGGAGATGGAGATAAATGCCCAGGGCCTGATGGATTCAACCTGGAGTTTCTGAAGAAGTGCCCTAATCCCTAAATGTGACAATCCTTTTAAGCTTGAAGAATATAGGCTAATATGTTTGTTAAATGGTCTCCTTAAAATCATATCACGTATTCTAGCTGCGAGAATGAGGAAAGTTATAGGTAGCTTGATATCCCCAAACCAAACGGAATTCGTACCAGGTAGACAAATCCTTGATGGCGTGTTGGGTACAAATGAAATAATAGATTATGCGAAGAGGAACAAGAAGGAGTGTCTGATTTTCAAGGCTGATTTTGCACAAGCTTATGATTGTGTAGATTGGAATTATTTGAGATCAATGCTAAGAAGTATGGGGTTTGGAAATAGATGGATGAAGTGTATGGAAGCTACGGTCTTTACGAGCTCAATGTCAGTTCTTGTTAACAGGAGCCCAACGACAGATTTTCAAGTGTCAAGAGGATTAAGATAGGGAGATCCTCTATCTCCATTCTTGTTTACAATTGTGGCAGAAGGATTGGCAGGCATGATGAGAAAATCTATTGATAGTGGAGTGTACAAGGGATTTAAGATAAATGATTCAGTGGAGTATAGTTTACTATAATTTGCAGATGACCTAATAATGTTTGGAGATGGATCTTTATATAATCTGTGGACTCTTAAGGCTGTTCTGAGAGGATTTGAAATTGTTTCTGGTTTGAGAATCAATTTGAACAAAAGTAAACTGTACGGGGTTGGTATCAATGATTATAACTTGGAGGCTAGTTCTGCTTTCTTGGGCTGCAAGGTAGACAGAACTCTATTCAAATTTCTAGGCTTTACAGTGGGAGGAAACCATAAGTTTTTGGAAACCGGTTGTTAATTAATTAAAAGAAAAACTATCATCTTGGAAGGGCAGATTCGTTTCAATTGGGGGAAGGGTGACGTTGATCAACATCATTCTCACCAATATGCCAAGCTATCAATTTTCTTTCTACAAAATTCCAAAAAAGGTGATGAAAGAAATTATTACCATACAGCGAAATTTTCTGTGGAGTGGAGTCAGTGACAAGAATTCCATTGCTTGAGTAGGTTGGAAGGAGGTATGTAACTCAAAAGAAGAAGGAGGATTGGGCATTAAACATGTAGGAAGATTTAACAAGGCATTATTGTGTTGGAGTGGTAAAGCGGCAAGCAACAAAAGTTTTGGAAATATTTATCCGGGAAATTATCATCTCCACAGGGATCAGTGCATTGAACTGCCGTTCAACAGTTTCCAAAGTTATGAGTTTGGATTGAATTGTTTAAAGCATAAAAACGGAAAAGTAAATATCAACACAAAAGAATTCATTTTTTCAGAGAGAAGAGACTTATCAAGCATTGCATATAATCTACTCTTCACAAACATAAACTTATCGACCGGATATACTCAACTTGTAACCTATCAATATTACCACATGTCAACAACACAACCCACAACATTATCTAAGTGACGATCTCTCAGACACCTAAACAACACATGAGAAATCCGAGCTTCCCGTAAATGTCGATCTCTCAGACAAACACGACCACTCAGACGCATTAAGCACTGACACTAAGTGATTATCAACCTAATCCATCTCTACAATTAAGTTAATAGAAAATCATCCTAGATAAGCATTAGAGCCCTACATCTCTATAGCAACTCAAACACATAGCAACAAAGCAACAATCTAAGATAATAATCCATAAAAATATGAAAGCAAGCTTTATATAACATAATAGTCAACAAATATACATGAGATCAAAGTATATACATAACAAAACTCACAAAAGAAACTACAAAGAGAAGAAATGGAGAAAAACCCAAAAATCTCCCGGTTTGTCGGCTCCAATTGATGAAGGATTCAACCCCGGATCATCCATTTGACAGCTCCAATGTGTTTTCTAGCATCATTCCACTCAAAAAATGCTATTGGATGGATTGGAGCTCTAAAATATCCAACCATCTTTGAAAACATGATTTTCAACAGCTTTATTGCGTTTTCTGCCGATACTAATTCGCCCGGCGACTAAAATGGTTCGCCCGGCGACTCCAGGCAGTAGCAAATCACATTTTTGGGCCAGTCGGGCTCGCCTGGCGAGCCTAATCCTTCGCCCGACGAGTAACACCAGTAGCAGAAAAATTCTGCACTGTTTCGGCCATAACTTGAGAACCGTAACTCCGACTTGCGCCCGGTTCGAAGCGTTGGAAAGCTTATTCCATGCTCTATCCAATAATGAATGAATATCAACTAAATTGATGATTTATTTTTATTTGATTTTGAGATTTATTCGACGATCCGTTGGTTCCGTCGCTCAAAATTGGGCGTTTTGTAACCGTGTCTTTGGCACTTTATTGCTCGTGCTCCAAAAACGACTCGATATCTACAAAATGAATAGAAAACTATCAAATGGTGTATAAATGAATAAAAACTCAATTAAATCTTATTTATACATATTTATACAAAATGCGGGAAATTATTCAGAGAATATAATACAAAAGAATCGATAAGTGCCACAAAACAATAGTAAAAATAACGAATTTCTAGCACTCAACATATTGTCTAAATGGCCTTGGAGAATTTTGACTGAGGAAAATGCTATTTGGAGAGGTGTGTTGGAAGGTAGGTATGGGAATGTGAGGAAAGAATGTGGGGTTGTGTTAATTCTGGACCAAAAATAAAGGAGTCTTTATGGTGGAAGGACATAATGAAGCTATGCATCGAGGATGATGGAATCATGAGGAAAATTACATAGAGACTAGGATATGGTAAAGACATAATGTTCTGGAAGAATCAATGGATTGGAGCAGGTTGTTTGTCTGGTCATTTCCCATCTCTATACAAGGAAGTGTTTTTCAAAGAGGATTCTGTCTATAACTATGGAAAGTGGAATGAAGATGTGTGGGAATGGGCCGTCATCAGAGGCGAAGAAGTTCTGGGGCGTGTGGCTTCTAGGGAATTTGGGGAATTGGAAACATGCTTGTTTGGTATCAGTCCCGTCAGGTGTTCCAAAGACGCTTTTATTTGGCCTTTTGATAACTCAAATTGCTTCACTGTTAAATCGTGCTATGAGAGGCTTAATCCACAACCGGGTTATCTTGGAGCAGCTGAGTTGAAAGAGGGCTTGAGTATCATTTGGGGAGCAGCGGTGCCGTCAAGGAGTCAGCTTGAAAGAAGAAAAATTATTGTTCATCAACACCAACTCGTGTGTTTGTTCTGTGAACTGCAGGTAGAAGATGTTGACCATGTTTTCATGCATTGTCCCAATCCAGCCCCCCTGAAGAATAGAATTTCTATGTGGATTGATACTCAGATGTAATTTGCCCCGGATTGCTGCGAAAATTTGTTGATCTGGATGGTGCATTTGAAGGGCAAACTGAATTGTAACAGAGCTGCAGCTATATGGTTAGCATTTTGTTGTTGTATATGGAAGACGAGAAACGACATAATCTTCAACAATGCAAAGTTTGTCTGTGAGGAGCTCTTTTACACGATACAGAGGTACTCTTGGTGGTGGATTGTCTCAGTGTCAAAAGAAAGCAGCAAGTGTAATTTCTACGAGTGGTATAAAAACCCTCTATTATGCGTATGATGTTTGTATTTTTCTTTTGGTTTAACTGGTGTTCTTGTATTGGGTTGGAGTACCCCTAGTACTCCTAATCTATATATAAGATTTGTTTATGAAAAAAATAAATCTTAGGGGAAGGTGAGAGTAATTTCCCGAATTTAATATCATCACTATGTTTTATTGGTCAAAGATTTTTATCTTATAGAGCTCTAAAATAAAAACTTAAGGATAAGTGAGTCTTCCTTTCAACTTAGTACATTCTTCAAACTTGTACTTTGGTTAATGTAATAAGAATGTGGTGAAGTATAAAGATGAATGAAATGAAGAGAAAAGGAGAGGGAAAATATATTTTGTGAAAAGGGATGAAATATATAAATTTTATGGTGAGTGAGTGTGTGAGGGTGAGAGTGTGAAAAGTGGACAGGTGTGTGAGATATGAGGCAGGGACCTTTAGGAAACTATTTTTCTCTTTTTTTTTCTTTTTTTTTTAACCTTAGCCTCTTACACACTTATTATTGTATTTTATATTATTTTTTTGCAAAACACTATTAGATTCTTAGTGTTTTTTTTTATCTAAAAGGTTTATTAAACATTATTAGATGCAAAATATATGTAGAACTGGAGTACTCCAAAATAATTTATTTCAACATCTAAGCCCTTTTATGTATTATTATAGAATGAAATTTGTTCCTTAAAAAATAACTTTGAAACTAGAGATGCTATCAACTTGTAGTAATTTTATTTTATGTTGCTATAATTAATATATTTACAAGTTACAAATATGAAACATCTCTTGCTAGATGTTTTATATAAACAGATATTTTATTTTATTATTTGTTATGTTAGTATTTTCTCCCTTATATACTACACCTACACTGTACTTGTTTCAACCACATGTCTCCTTTTATACACAAAACCTTTGGTTATCCACACATAAACACAAAGATTAAGAGCACTTAACATAGCCAATAACCCATAAAAATAATTAAGATGTGCCCTATTCACATTACTTCCCAACCATTTTTCACCAGTTTTTGAAGTAATTATCACTACAAGATTTATAATACCATTGCTAACAAAACTCCCAACTCCAACTATACTAAGATATGCTGCAGCTCCCAAACTTTTCATGGTATCTGGCATTTGATCATAGAACAATTCTTGTAGTCCAACAATAGTAAATGCATCAGAAACTCCACAAATAGCATATTGAGGTAACATCCACCAAATACTCATTGGTATAGAAATTTCTTTGCCATGAGTATTGTCTAAAAGATTATGATTCTTAGCAACACTAATCCTTTTAGTTTCCACAAGTGCTGCAATACTCATAGTAAATATCGACAAAAATAGACCAAATCCGATTCTTTGCAAAACCGTTATACCAGAATGATGTCCCGTAATTTTTCTAGCGAACGGGACAAAAACTTTGTCATAGATTGGCACTGCAAACAAGATCACAACTCCGACCAAACCTTGAAGTGATGTTGGAGGAATTATGAAATTATGTACCATTGATCGGTCTAACGTGCTACTTTGTTTGACGAAAAATGTTCCGAGTTGACTTTGAACAACCGTAAACATTAAGCAACTTAGCCAGATGGGAATGAGACGAATCACGAGCTTCACTTCTTCAACTTGATTCATTGAACATAGTCTCCAAGGGTTTATATTCTCTTTAGATGTATCTTGTTCATCAATAATCATTGCTTTGTCCAAAAACCTGTGGAAATATTTTTTCCATTATGTTGTCTGTTTGTCTGTTATTTCTGTATAATCTTAATTTATTTTAAAACCGATGATTATGTATAACTCTTTTGAGTTTTACTTAATTCGTTATACTAAACAAAAAAAAGCGTGAAAGATAAAGGTCCTTACTTGTATTGATTCGTGTGAGCTAAAATTTGAATAAAGGAGGGAGATTGTGAATGATGTGAGCGATCATGATCATAACCATACCAATAACCATCTCGACCACGAATGTTTTTCACGCGCCACTTACGAGATGCGGCAACAAAAACTCGGGCAATACTAGTTATTGGGCTTCCGGTTGGGCGTTCCTTCGTATACCTTTTCATTCCTAGCAAGAATATTGACAATGCTACAGCCAATATTGATGCCAACACTACCAGCCCAACAGTCCAACTTACATTTTCCTGTATTTTTTTGGCATATGAGTGTGATGTTAAAAAGAAAAGTAATATTTTTCATTTTGTTAATCAATTACTCATTTTTGTCACTATTATATAAATAGAAATTTACTTTTTAAATTTATTGAACAACTTATATATTCCATCAATAAATTAGATATATCAGTTATTCATTAAATAAAAAAATTATTATTTTTTTTATAATAACGACAAGAGAGAGTATTTAGAAAATTAATTTTGATAACAATATTAACATTAAATTTACCATTAGGTATCCTATCACGAACACCGCAAAAACCGAACCAATTACAATTGACAGGTACCACCAGTTGAAGAATGATCTTTTGGCATCTTTCTCCTCCATGGTGTCTTCGGAAAATTGGTCGGCAGCAAACGTTTGTACGCATGGTTTGTGCCCGCCATCACCGAGGGACAATATGTAAAGTGCGATAAAGAACAATTTCGTATTTTTTAGTATTGAGACAGAAGCTGTCAACAAAATCATGCCCTACATATGTTGTATTAATTAGTTGATAATAGTGTTTTAATATTCAAACACACTTAAAGGAAATTGTATACTCCATCCATCTGTTTTATATTATAAGCAAATTTCATCTTTTTAGATTTATTGAATAATTAACTGTTTCTTGTATCTGTATCTGATCAAATACAGTTAATTATTCAATAAATTTAAAAAGGTGAAATTTGCTTATAATTATAGAATCCCCTTACAAATCAATGTAAGTGGAGAAAAACCCTAAATGTAATGAAATAAAATTACCATGAGATAGATGAGAGATGCTATGATGATTGTCTTGAATCTACCAAGATATGAATCAGCAATGAATCCCCCAAGCAAAGGAAAAATAGAAGAAACACCAACCCAAGTGTTCCTATTTTTAGCAGCTTCAGTTACTGGCTCATTAAGTGCTTGGGTGAGATATAAAATCAAATTTGTACCCAATCCAATATTTGCAAATTGTTCTGCAGCTTCCATAACTACAAAAACAGAAATTGTATAATCCTCAATTAGAC
Source organism: Vicia villosa (assembly GCF_029867415.1). Taxonomy (NCBI): domain Eukaryota; kingdom Viridiplantae; phylum Streptophyta; class Magnoliopsida; order Fabales; family Fabaceae; genus Vicia; species Vicia villosa. The sequence continues at coordinate 68,683 of NW_026706494.1, read as the reverse complement.
CATCAAAATTTAATCTACCTTCCATTTAAAATAAACCTTATATAGTTGAAAATTGTTTCGGTCAAAATTCGAATTATGAATAATTCATAAATTCAAATATTTGATAAAAATTTATCTCAAGAAATGAACTGATAGTTCGAAATTCATCCGACACATTAGTAAAATGTGATTAAAAATTATTTCTGTAAAAAATTTGAGAGTTTATGTCAAGAATAAAAAATATTAGAAAGAACTATTCTTGAAGTTCAAAAATTTATGCAAATTTTTTATAAAATAAAATAAAAATAGGACAAGAAAACTAAAAAAAAATGAAAGAGATTATTTAGGGTTACTCACCTATGATGAAGATGGCAGCATGCCATCCTCCTTTTTTGGTTTTGGTAGGTTGTTCTTTGACATCACGTTTGTTTTCTTCCACAGCCATGTTGAGAGTTTAATTGTAAATGAATTGGAAATTATAAGGATATAATATATATAGACAAAATAAGATAGTTATTTTTAGGATGAACATTAAATGAGGATGCAGTTAAACTCTGTTATAACTTACAAACAAGAAAAGTGAATTGTGCTAAATACCAGATAACAAAATGAAACTTGTTAACTTGTTATTTTTTGTAGAATGCTTATGTGTTTATGTGTCATTTTTAATGTTGAATGCAATCATATTAGTTATAGTTTGGTCGATATTATTTTCAAGTATTTATTGTAAAGAGATAAATAAATAAAACGAGATAGTAAATAATATTATTAAAAAATTAAAATTTTTTATTTTTAAATTTTTGTATTAAACTTCAAAATAAAAATGAATAAAAGGGGTACCACTTAATAGTTACAACTCTTATTAGAGTTGTTTGGTTGTAAGGGTTGCACCCCTAGTGCGATTTCTTTAATCAATTGCCTATTAAAAAAAAAACTTTAATTTTATGAAATTTATGAGAGATATTTTTTGGTGGGTAAAGAAGATATTTTTCAAGAGGAGTGTTTATCGAATTTTATGGATTGACACTCTTTTTTTCATAGTAAAAAGGCGAAGGATAGAAAATTAGATGTTGTTTGGATGGCTACAACTTGGAGTCTTTAGTTGGTTAGGGATGGTTGGTGCTTTCGTAGATGTACTTTCCTGATCAAAAAAGAAGATTACACACCCCAATTACATCTACGAAGTGGAAAAACCCGTTTGGAACATTAAGTTGTTAGTTTAGAAGTGGTCGTTTTGTGGGAAAATTACACACCCAAATTACTCTTTTTTACGAGTTTTGTATGAACCCCTTGTACTTTCTCTCGTAATTGTAATTGATTTGTAATCTTCTTTTTTTGTCGGGTTTTTCCAATTTTCTTTGTAATCGGGTTGGAGAACCCTTAATTCTACCTTTAATGTCATATTACTTTCTAAAATAAAAAAAAAATCAAATAATTAAAGAGCGTGACTAAAAACATTTTAAAAATAATATTTTAAGGCCTTTGAGTAATTTGAATCTCTTTGCCATCGTTTGGACCTTTTGTATATAATTTAGAGAAACTCTAACCCCACCCCTTAAGTATTTTATGCAGCATGTGCATTGTCAAAAACCCCCCACCCTCCCCTCTTTTTCCATTTTCATAGATGTACTTTCGGAAACACCTTTTTATTTTAAAGTTGTTTTGTTCTGTAGGTGTATCTACGGAAGACTTCCATATATACATCTACGGAAGCATTTGATATTATATTCGCGCCAGAATCTTATTCTTCACTTTCTTCTTCTTCAAACTCTCAAACACTTTCAACCTCAAAAATCAAAATTCACCAAAGTTATTTTTTTTCTCTTGAGTTCGGCGGTAAACGTGTGTATCAACGATCAACTCATTCCAACAACTTCAAAACTCAATTTAATCGGCAAGTTTTCGACTTTTCCAGTTATTTTAGAATTTTCCCCTAATAGAGTTAGAATTTAATTTTTAGGTGTAGAAATAATTGGATAATTTTAGAAACATAGTTTAGAGACAAAGTAGGTATTTTTGGATGTGTAAAACGGACGATCAAACCACCAAAATGGGGTTTTTAAGCCTCTGGAACAGTGACAGACGTCATTGATGCGTCCTTGGAGTTTCAAAATGTTATGTAGGTGCATCTATGAAACAAATGAAACGTTACATAGTTCCGTAGATGCACCTACGGAACAACCCCAATTTTTTGGAAATGTAAGCTTGTTCTGTAGATACATCTACGGAAGAGTTCCTTATTTGCATCTACAGAAGTAAATTTTTTTCCCTTTTCTATTTTATATATTAATTGTATATAATCCGACTATATTTGTAATACAACGCAAACATTATGGTCGACCATCCATACCGCATTATATCTGAGAGGGTTGCACAACATGCTTTTGTGTGACGTGCACTGATGTAGGTAGTCTCACAGGTGACGGATGGAGCCTCCGTTCAAACAGATGCACTTGATACCCCTGTTACAGCAGAGGTACCTGTTACATCCATTCTAGCAGAGGGGCCTTCCACATCTACTACCTCATCTCAGAGGCTTCGGGATAATGGTGAGGGTTCCCCGCATACGCCCTCCGCCCGCAGGCGTCGTCGAAACACTTCTTCTACTCCTGTGCCACCTCTAGGGAGAGATGCTAGATCTCAGGTGCCACCTCCTGAGTTGCTCGAGGAAGCTTATGTTGCTGAGGCGCCTATCGTCTACCTAGGGGGTCCTTCAGATTTATCCCTGTTGACAGGGTATGCAGATCATTCAGCCAGACATATCTGGAACGGAGAGGAAAATTTTCTTAGACTTATTACTTATTACTTTTTTGTCCTCATTTTCTAATTTATTATTTCTAAATTTGCTTGTTATTAATAGTGTTTTCTTTGGAAATTTTCAGGATAGCGCTTCCTAGAAGTTCTACAACCAAGGCCGAAAGATCACCTCTCTCATGCAGCCTACCGAGCTGTGGTTCCAGGATGTCCTCAGCGCTTCTAGGCTGAAGGACCTCTGTCAGATTGGTTACCACACGATACATAATAGGATGTAGATGGCATTTGCAGAGAGGTGGCACCCAGAGACGTTGTCATTCCATCTGCCACATGGTGAGATTACCGTCACTCTTGACGACATTGCATTCCTCCTGTATATACCTATCAAGAGAACCCTTCTTGGTCACGGTAGACTAACGAAGGAGGAAGCGAGGGAGGTTCTAATTACTGAGCTCAGGGTTGATCCTGAGGACGCACATGAGGAGGTGGAGAGGACCCGTGGTGCGCACGTAAGGTTTTTATTCTTGACGCGGTAGTACGAGGCCGAGCTCCTTGTGGCATAGCAGGTTATGGATGACCCAGTAGAGGAGGACATACACTGGCAACAGGTGCTAACATGTTACTTCTTATTTTTGTTAGGCACTCAGCTGTTTGTGGACACCAGCTCCTTGTACACACATGTCGTTTACCTGAGGTACTTGTTGGATACCGCGTGTATCCATGAGTATAATTGGGGAGCGGCTACACTGGTGTACAACTACCACAGACTCGGAGAGGGATGCCTGTGGAAGGAAAGAATTGTGGCTGGCAGCTGTTTTCTCTTAATGGTAACAATCTTATATCATTTTACTTTTTCTCAAAGTTGTTCATTATATATTTGTGATAATGTTTAATCCTAGTATTTTTTTTAGGGTTAAATATTACAGCACTTCCTCGTGATCATTGGTTGGGGAGAAGTGTCTGACTACACTGAGGCCATGCCGCGTGCTAGTGGCTTCATCCCCTTAAAGGGAATCAGGTGCCGGATCCTTACAGGTACTTACCGGCTGGTTGCAGAGGACATCCGATATAACTATTATGCTTCTCACCGTGAGACGGTTGCGTGGGATGATGTTGCCCTATATTCTTAATAGTTGGCTGCCAATTCGACCATCATTGTTCGTTATCTTCCGGAGCGCGTCAAGAAGTTAACCTGAACCCAAACCGCTAAAATCTTAGCATCCTCTTTTTGCATGAACCTGGCAAACCCAAACCGTTTAACCACCTTATTCAACCTTGGTGAAATCGCTACTTCCACCACCTCCTCATCGATACAACCGAACAATTCAAACAAATCCCTGGCTTTGATTCTAACCGGAAAATACGAAATAAAAACCAAAGTAAGACCCATTTTCTCCACCTCCTCTAAGCATATTCCCTTCGGATAGGAATCCCATTTTGTCCCAGGTTCTTGAACACCCTCGCCTTCGCCTCCGTCCACCGCCAGCCGCCATGCATTGAACACTGTGGGAAGTAACCCACGCCTCTTTCCTAGAGTGAGGCCAAAGTTTCTCTCACTAAAAAAATTAGTTTTTCAATTCTAATAAATAAATAAATTAAGTTATAAACAAATACCATATATCTCTTTTAAAACTTGATACAAGTTTTATTTTATAACTCTTTTCACACGAACATATACCATATTATCTTTTTTGTGAGATATTAGATCAAACTCTAGTATGGTTGAAGGGTAGTTTCTTGGTTCAACAGTTCGACGGGGTTAAGCATGAAGTCGAAGGTTGTTCGCATGTTGGTGTCGAAATATGCATGGTGGTATCGAAGATGGATCTAGCATGCAGGTGTCAAAGATGTTAGGGTTGTTAGCATGTTAAATTAGGTATTAGTATTTAAACCCTAATTTGTTAAGTTAGCTTGTTTATTAAGTTAGCTTGTGTAATGGGCCTTGTGAAAAAAGCCCATTAGTTAGTATGTTAGATTTTATTATAAATATCATACTAGTCTCTCATCATTGCACGCAACAAAACCTAATTTAGAGTGAGAGAGAGGTTATTTGTTATTCTTGTAAACTTGTAATCTTATTTTCAAAGAGAAAGTAAAAGAATAGCAGTTATAACCAATTCTTGTGTTCTTTTTCTTCCTTATTCTTTATTCTTTCCTTATTTTATACTTTGTTATTGGCATTGAATTCACAACATCTTTATTGTGGCAAATGGCACTTTGTTTCCCCTTGCTTTTTCTAGGAGTTATTTGCTACAATATTTTTTCTGGTTAACAATGAAACTACAAGCATTTAACACACATGATTCATTACCTCTTCATTACCGTGAGCAAATATAATAAAATGTATAACTTTCAATAGAAACTTCATATGTAGTTTGAAAGTATAATCTATATGACTAAATTCAACTTATAATAACAAATCTTTCATAGCATTTCTACCTTACACAAACTCATTCAAAATATCACAACAAAATTATTAAAACTATGAATTCTTACTATCATTCATAATCATTAAAATTACATCTTCATTATATAAAATAAATTAAAATAATAAAGTTTCAAATTTGAATGTAATAATACTTTTTTAAATAATTTATTTCTCTCTAGGATGGGTGAGTCTTCCTTGAAATTAGTTTAATCTTTGTTTTTCTAGGTGTTACACTCCACCATACTTGTTTCAACCACATGTCTCTTTTTGTATACAAAACCTTTGGCTATCCACACATAAACACAAAGATTAAGAGCACTTAAAATAGCCAACACCCAATAAAAGTAATTAAGATGTGCCCTATTCAAATCACTTCCCAACCATTTTCCACCAACCTTTGAAGTAATTTCCACTACAACATTTATAATAGCATTGCTCACAAAACTTCCAACTCCAACGATGCTTAGATATGCTGCAGCTCCCAAACTTCTCATTGCATCTGGCATTTGATCATAAAACAATTCTTGTAATCCAACAATAGTAAATGCATCAGAAATTCCAAGAATAGCATATTGTGGCAACATCCACCAAATACTCATTGGTATAATGCTATTATTATTGTCTAAGAAATTGTGATTCCTGGCCACACTAACCCTTTTAGTTTCCACAAGAGCCGAAAAAGTCATAGTAAATATCGACAAAAATAGACCAACTCCAATCCTTTGCAAAACCGTTATACCAGAATGATGTCCTGTAATTTTTCTAGCGAACGGGACAAAAACTTTGTCATAGAATGGGACTGCAAACAAGATCACAATTCCAACGAAGCCTTGAAGTGCGGCCGAAGGAATCACGAAATGTTGACCGATTGATCTGTCTAATGTGCTACTTTGTTTGGTGAAAAATGTTCCTAGTTGACTTTGAACAACAGTGAACATTACGCAACTTAGCCATATAGGAATGAGACGAATCACAAGCTTCACTTCTTCAACTTGTGTCATTGAGCATAGTCTCCATGGATTTATAATTTTACTTGATGCATCATGTTCATCAATGATCATTGCTTTGTCTAAAAACCTATAAAAAAAATATTTTTATTTACACGAAATAATCAGACAAATTGCAATATAATTTACTTTTATATTTGAACCCGAAAAATCTCTACTATATTCAAGTTAAGTTTATGTTATCATTTTTGGATATTATCTTGTGACGATAACTATAGAAACTCACACAACAATAATTACCTGTATTGTTCAGTGTGTTCCAAAGTTCGACTTATCGGAGGAGATTGAGAATGATTGAAGCTAGCATGATCATAACCATACCAATAACTATCTGGCCCGCGCGTATCTTTGACGCGCCACTTACGAAACGCAGCAACAAAAACTCGAACAATGCTAGTGAGTGGGCTCCCTTTTGGGCTTTCTTTTATATACCTTTCAATTCCTAGCAAAAACACCACCAATGCTATTGCCAACATTGATGCCAACACTAAAAGTCCAACAGCCCAACTTACATTATCCTGTATTTTTAATATAATGTAAAGTTAAAAATAAATGTGATATTTTATATATAGATCAGATACATCACATATATATTATAGACCACTAATATTAGCCAGATACATCACATATCGATCACGATCAGATACATCACATATTTTATTATTATAGACCAGATACTTCACATATTCATCGGATTTTAAAAAACAATTTCTATAGTAATATTAACATAAAATTTACCATTAGATACCCTATCACGAACACGGCAAAAACCGAACCAATTACAATGGCCATATACCACCAGTTGAAGAATGATCTTTTGGCATCTCTCTCCTCCATCGTGTCTTCTGCAAATTGATCAGCAGCAAATGTTTGTACGCATGGCTTGTGCCCTCCATCACCAACAGATAATATATAAAGGGCTGTGAAGAACAACTTCTTGTTTTTTAACACAGAGACTGATAGTGTCAACAAAATCATACCCTACATATATAATGTGAATTAGATGAGAATAAAGTATAAATGTGAACGGTTAAGTCCTACATTATTTATAAACGAATTAAACTAATTAAATAATATATAAAAATATGTGCACTTGTGATTTATCAAAAATAAGTTTAATTTTAAAATTTTAAATGGGAGCGTCTTGCTCTCTAGTAATCCTAAAATATTGAATCACAAATAATGAAATTTATCTTAAATTGTTGATGCATGTTATTTGATGTACATAGTTTTTCTCATAATGACCTAAGAAAATAGTCAAATCTATAGAATTAATGAACCTATAAGAAATCAATCAAATACATAAAAAATTTCTTATACATCTAACCAATTTTAAAATGGTCAAAATATTTTTGAAAAAAATGCATGTATTATCACGGTTTATTGTACTTCTTGTATAATTGCTATAAATATGATAAAATAAATTAATGTGTGAAATATTTTAAGTGTAAACACAAATTTAAAAACAATTGTATTTTTTTCTTTATGGATCATGTTTACTCATATATAAAGAAACATGCTTTTGATTTGTCTTTTTCTTTTTTATAAGTATTTATTTTCCAATATTGGATATTCTATTATTTTAAGATCTTTGAAAACTTTTTCCAATTGACTTTCTTAATTCATGCATATATCCAAAACATGGTAATATGTATAAAAGTTATCTTGAATTAGAAAAAACATCCATTAATAATAATAAACGACTGTCTTCCGCTAAAACTTAAAACATTTATTTTTATTCTTCAAGTTTTCACAATTATTCTTTGAGAGACACTAAAAAAAAATGTGATGATAACTCTACACGTTTAATTGAAACTTTTGGATTTTTTTTTTAACTATAGGAATGTAAGATTAGTCTTTATAGATTTTTTTTTTAAAAATAGTCTTCATAGTTGTCGCAAAATATATTTGATTTATAACATAAAATTAAAACATGTGGTAAATAATTATTAGTGTAAACAATATTAATGATTTTTTTTTATTTTTAATTAAAAAAACAAATAACTTTATTAAAAAATCGTGCCTGTTTATTTTAAATACAAAAATATGCATAAATATATAAAAGAAAGTAACTTTACTGAAATACAAAATGATATTTTATCAAATAGGTAAATATATAAATATATAAATATATTTATAAATAATGTTAAAATTGTAAAGTTTTTTTTTTGACTAAGATGATTATCTAAATAAAAAATAATCAATTTAAAGAATAGTTATAAATATTTTTATACATTTATCCTTTGATAAAATTTTAATATTAATGATGATATTCGAATATTAATCTCTTAGGAATTTTATATCCATTAAAATTATAACTTTATTAAAAAAATCTGAAAATATATTTAGTCTAAAAAAACAAATAAAAACAAATACACCAAATAAAAGAGGAATAAATTATTTAAAAAAAAAATAAGAGAGAGAAGAATGGAATAAAATTACCATGAGATAGATGAGAGATGCTATGATGATTGTCTTGAATCTACCAAGATATGAATCAGCAATGAATCCACCAAGCAAAGGAAAAATAGAAGAAACACCAACCCAAGTGTTCCTGTTCTTAGCAGCTTCAGTTACTGGCTCATTAAGTGCTTTGGTGAGATATAAAATCAAATTTGAACCTAATCCAATGTTTGCAAATTGTTCTGCAGCTTCCATAACTACAAAATTATTTAAAAAAATTAATTACATGGTCTTCAATTAGAACAACATAAAAGAAATCTATCTTCTATCTAGAAAATAAATCTTAAATAATAACTCACAAAACTGATTTTACAATTTTGATTTTTTTTTCTTCAGAATTTTAATACTCCTGTATTTGAAGAAATTGATCTAAAAATTCATAGCTCGTCAAAAAATCGAAATATAATTAATATCAAAAATCATTTCAGTCAAAATTCAGATTCAAAAGGACTGGAAAACTTAAAATTGTATGCACAATTCTAAAAAAAAAAAAAAATCGATACTTCAGAATTCACCTCATAAATATAAAAATTTTGACTAAAAATTGTTTTGGTCAAAATCTAAGAAACTATCTATGGGATAAATAAATTAAATTAAATTTGGGTTACTCACTTATGATGAAGATGGCAGCATGCCATCCTCCTTTTTTGGTTTTGGCAGATTGGATTTGGACATCACCATTGTTTTCTTGCATAGCTATATACAATATAAATTTTAATGAAAATGGTTTGGGAGAATCATAACTGAAGAGATAATAATGAGGTGAATTATATATATATATATATATATATATATATATATATATATATATATATATATATATATATATATATATATATATATATATAAAATAAGATAACTATTTTAAGGATGTGCATTTAATGTGTATTCCACGCGATTTATACCCTTACACACGGAAAAAATGATTTGACTAACATTTTCGACTACGTCAATGAAGATGGCAGCATGTCATCCTCATTTTTTTGGTCTGGGTTAATTATACAACACTCCCCATCAATGTTAGCGAGATTCGATTTAGTCCCTTGTAAAAGATTTTTTGTTGGATTCCTCACTCATAATATGAAGATTCCATCTGTAAGGCCCTTCTGCGCACTATTTCATTTCATATTCCTTATTTTCTCCAGCGTGGCATAAATGTTAGATCTGATGTGGCTTTTTATATAATTTTTTATTAATATTTTAAAATTCATCTAGAATTTTTAAAAAAAATATATTTTTATTAATATTTTTAATAAATAAATGCTTTTAATAATTGTAATTAATTTTTTATGATGAACTAATTATTAAAATAATATATTAGGGCCTAAAGCCCATTTTTCGTTTCAAAGTAACCCAATACTTTAAGATTTGAGAATTGTTGTGCAAAAGATACTTACTAACACTTCCATTTGTTTATGCAATTTCAATGTAGGACTTAATAAACAGTTACATTTCAACTCTCTCTTACGCACATGCATTTCCATCTTCTACTGTCTTTATGAGGAAACATCGATAGGGGACATCCAATAAAGAAATGATCCAGATGCTTTCAAAATACGTGCCTTCGACAACCATACAAACTCTTTATTGTGTAGTGACTGGACTAAGTTCTCAAATTTTTTTGGACTAAGTTCTTGAATTTTTCTTCCCATATTTGTAACTTAATCATCTTCATACTATTTAGAGTCTCTGAAGTCAATCGAAGACGCTCGTCCTGTGCAATACCAACAACACCAAAAAGGATACCAACAGAAAGAACAAGTTACAATGTAGAAATCTATGTTACATGAAACCACTGTGGAAATTCTCGCATTCTATATGCATCAAAAACAATGTAGTTCATAATTTCTTCACTCATTAATATTATTGTTATTCTCTACATTACCAAGATGTTCAGACATACCAGTATTAGCACGAGTCCCACATGGAAATTGTTTCACAACTTAAAAGTGTTTATAAATCTCTTTTACACAACATATTAGATTACAAATCTTCAAGTATTGGGCTATGTGAAAAGGTGATGGGCTTAAATATTCTAGTTTGAAGAGTGTATCGGTGGCGGGCATTGGAGGTTGGTCGAAGGAGAGTGACAATGGGACAATTTAGATATTTCATCGGTGGATAATTTTTTATTGGAGGAAGTGGTGTCGTTGAGGGGCCGGTTGGAAGAGTCTCAAGGGTTGGAGCAAGGTAGAGATGTGGTGGTTTGGACCGATAAAGTGGGGATGGACTTTTCGGTTGCTTCTTGTTATGCATTTTATGATAAACTTCATACTCCTTTTGGTCCACCTAACAAATATGACGAAGCTTTCAACTTCTTGTGGAAAATGGAGGTGCCGTTTAAAATCATGGCTTTTGGATGGAGACTTTTCCTTGATAGGCTCCCAACTAAAGATCGTTTGGTGCATAGAGGTATGTCTTTTTCCGTAGAAAATTTGAAGTGCATTTTATGTGGTATTGGTTTGGAAGATAGGGAACTTTTTTCTTAATTGTTTGGTGGTTAAAAAGATTTGGAGTGAGATAGTTTATTGGGTTGGTAAAGGGGTTAGTTTGGAGAATGAGTGTTTGTCGAGTTTTATGGATTGACACTTGTTCTTTAGTATACATAAAATTAAAGATTGTAAATTGGGTGTGGTGTGGCAACAACATGGTCTCTTTGGTTGCTTAGGAATGGTGTTTGTTTTCGAAAGGACGCTTGGAGCATTAACAACACTGTTTGGAACATCAAGTTCTTAGTTTGGAAGTGGTCATTTTGTGGAAAAATTACTCATCCCAACTACTCATTTTACGAGTTTAGTAAGGATATGCTTTTTTTCCTATCGTAATTGTAATGGGTGTAATATCTCCATTTGTCGGGTCTTCTTGTGTCCTATTTGTAATTGGGTTGGCGAACCCTTAGTTCTCCCTCATATATTAATTCTTGATTACAAAAAAAAAATTATAAGTAGATATTCATTAAAAATATTAATAAAAATAATTTAAGAAAAATTAATAAAAATTAATAAAATTTAAAAAAAATGAAAAAAAATATAATATATAAAAAACTATAAAAATCCACATGGAATTTAATTTATAAATAAAAAGATGAAATCTTGACTGAAATAGTATGCTCGGAGGCCTTGCAGACGGGGTCTAAGTATTACGAGAGAAGAATAAAAAAATTATAGGAGATTATAGTGAATCTCACTTGCATAATTGGTCTAGAAAATTATGCCAAATAGTCACTCAACCACGCCACCTCCAGGATAAAATAGTCTAGTTTTATATTGTACGATAATTAGTTGTACGGTAGATAATTGGTCTAGAAATACACCCTCTAATGGCATAAAGACCGATCGAATATGGTATAAAAACCACACATAGAATTTGGTATATAGATCAATTGCAAAAAAATTTCAAACTATGAGAAATTCAAATTATTCTCCAAAAAAATCATTAATGGTTATTCGATCACTCAAAATTATTTCTCAAACAAGAGAAATTCAAATAATTCTCTGAAGAGAATCCAAAAGTTATTTGATAATTTCTCAACTCAAACGAGGTGAAATTAACATAATTCTCTAAATAAAATTCAAGAAAGCACTTGAAAAATTCAACGAGTAGAAAGAAAAGGGGAGAAGTTGACGCTTCGACATTTCGAAAGACGCATAACCATGAGAGTGAGGAAGGAAAAACTCAAAATAAATTTTTGGTTTGTTTTAGAATGAAACAACAAATTTCCTTATATAATGAAGTGAACTAGCTAAGATATCTCACCTAAGCAATGTGAGACTATAGAGTTTTTTCAAGTAACACAAAATGGGACATGACTTAGAAACTTTTTCAAATTCATCTCCCTATATTAGAATATCGACATAATATTCCGACAATCTCCCAAAATAGGCAAAGAAATAGGCAAAGAAATAACCAGTCTACCTATCGAGAAGGTGACCCAATCATAGAACAGGTTCAAAATACAGTTCCGCCACCTAGAAGGGTACCCGTCGAAAGAAATCAAGTGGTAGATTTTGAAAATCGGAATCGAAGAACCAATATTGTTCAGCAAGAAGTCCCCCAAGAGCATGGGCACACTTGGAGAGATTGTTCCACGAACAATTCTACATGGGCCAAACCAAGATAAGTTTGAAAGAGTTGGCTAGCATCAAGAGGAAATTCACAGAACCCATAGATGATTATTTGAACAGGTTCTGTTTGTTAAAATCAAGATGTTTCACCGTGGTTCCAGAACACGAATTAGTCGAAATATCTGCAGGAGGTCTAGACTTTTCAATTAGAAAGAAATTGGATACTCAATATCTGAGGGATATGGCCCAACTGGCAGACAGAGTTCTACAAGTCGAACGGTTAAAAGCTGAAAAGGCCAGACCAAACAAGAATTATAAGAAAGAAAGAATGGCATATATTGAGGCTGAAGATGCAGAAGGCGAAGCCTTCGAAGATTCAAATAGTTTCGAAGAAGTCGAAATATTTTTATTTACACGAAATAATCAGACAAATTGCAATATAATTTACTTTTATATTTGAACCCGAAAAATCTCTACTATATTCAAGTTAAGTTTATGTTATCATTTTTGGATATTATCTTGTGACGATAACTATAGAAACTCACACAACAATAATTACCTGTATTGTTCAGTGTGTTCCAAAGTTCGACTTATCGGAGGAGATTGAGAATGATTGAAGCTAGCATGATCATAACCATACCAATAACTATCTGGCCCGCGCGTATCTTTGACGCGCCACTTACGAAACGCAGCAACAAAAACTCGAACAATGCTAGTGAGTGGGCTCCCTTTTGGGCTTTCTTTTATATACCTTTCAATTCCTAGCAAAAACACCACCAATGCTATTGCCAACATTGATGCCAACACTAAAAGTCCAACAGCCCAACTTACATTATCCTGTATTTTTAATATAATGTAAAGTTAAAAATAAATGTGATATTTTATATATAGATCAGATACATCACATATATATTATAGACCACTAATATTAGCCAGATACATCACATATCGATCACGATCAGATACATCACATATTTTATTATTATAGACCAGATACTTCACATATTCATCGGATTTTAAAAAACAATTTCTATAGTAATATTAACATAAAATTTACCATTAGATACCCTATCACGAACACGGCAAAAACCGAACCAATTACAATGGCCATATACCACCAGTTGAAGAATGATCTTTTGGCATCTCTCTCCTCCATCGTGTCTTCTGCAAATTGATCAGCAGCAAATGTTTGTACGCATGGCTTGTGCCCTCCATCACCAACAGATAATATATAAAGGGCTGTGAAGAACAACTTCTTGTTTTTTAACACAGAGACTGATAGTGTCAACAAAATCATACCCTACATATATAATGTGAATTAGATGAGAATAAAGTATAAATGTGAACGGTTAAGTCCTACATTATTTATAAACGAATTAAACTAATTAAATAATATATAAAAATATGTGCACTTGTGATTTATCAAAAATAAGTTTAATTTTAAAATTTTAAATGGGAGCGTCTTGCTCTCTAGTAATCCTAAAATATTGAATCACAAATAATGAAATTTATCTTAAATTGTTGATGCATGTTATTTGATGTACATAGTTTTTCTCATAATGACCTAAGAAAATAGTCAAATCTATAGAATTAATGAACCTATAAGAAATCAATCAAATACATAAAAAATTTCTTATACATCTAACCAATTTTAAAATGGTCAAAATATTTTTGAAAAAAATGCATGTATTATCACGGTTTATTGTACTTCTTGTATAATTGCTATAAATATGATAAAATAAATTAATGTGTGAAATATTTTAAGTGTAAACACAAATTTAAAAACAATTGTATTTTTTTCTTTATGGATCATGTTTACTCATATATAAAGAAACATGCTTTTGATTTGTCTTTTTCTTTTTTATAAGTATTTATTTTCCAATATTGGATATTCTATTATTTTAAGATCTTTGAAAACTTTTTCCAATTGACTTTCTTAATTCATGCATATATCCAAAACATGGTAATATGTATAAAAGTTATCTTGAATTAGAAAAAACATCCATTAATAATAATAAACGACTGTCTTCCGCTAAAACTTAAAACATTTATTTTTATTCTTCAAGTTTTCACAATTATTCTTTGAGAGACACTAAAAAAAAATGTGATGATAACTCTACACGTTTAATTGAAACTTTTGGATTTTTTTTTTAACTATAGGAATGTAAGATTAGTCTTTATAGATTTTTTTTTTAAAAATAGTCTTCATAGTTGTCGCAAAATATATTTGATTTATAACATAAAATTAAAACATGTGGTAAATAATTATTAGTGTAAACAATATTAATGATTTTTTTTTATTTTTAATTAAAAAAACAAATAACTTTATTAAAAAATCGTGCCTGTTTATTTTAAATACAAAAATATGCATAAATATATAAAAGAAAGTAACTTTACTGAAATACAAAATGATATTTTATCAAATAGGTAAATATATAAATATATAAATATATTTATAAATAATGTTAAAATTGTAAAGTTTTTTTTTTGACTAAGATGATTATCTAAATAAAAAATAATCAATTTAAAGAATAGTTATAAATATTTTTATACATTTATCCTTTGATAAAATTTTAATATTAATGATGATATTCGAATATTAATCTCTTAGGAATTTTATATCCATTAAAATTATAACTTTATTAAAAAAATCTGAAAATATATTTAGTCTAAAAAAACAAATAAAAACAAATACACCAAATAAAAGAGGAATAAATTATTTAAAAAAAAAATAAGAGAGAGAAGAATGGAATAAAATTACCATGAGATAGATGAGAGATGCTATGATGATTGTCTTGAATCTACCAAGATATGAATCAGCAATGAATCCACCAAGCAAAGGAAAAATAGAAGAAACACCAACCCAAGTGTTCCTGTTCTTAGCAGCTTCAGTTACTGGCTCATTAAGTGCTTTGGTGAGATATAAAATCAAATTTGAACCTAATCCAATGTTTGCAAATTGTTCTGCAGCTTCCATAACTACAAAATTATTTAAAAAAATTAATTACATGGTCTTCAATTAGAACAACATAAAAGAAATCTATCTTCTATCTAGAAAATAAATCTTAAATAATAACTCACAAAACTGATTTTACAATTTTGATTTTTTTTTCTTCAGAATTTTAATACTCCTGTATTTGAAGAAATTGATCTAAAAATTCATAGCTCGTCAAAAAATCGAAATATAATTAATATCAAAAATCATTTCAGTCAAAATTCAGATTCAAAAGGACTGGAAAACTTAAAATTGTATGCACAATTCTAAAAAAAAAAAAAAATCGATACTTCAGAATTCACCTCATAAATATAAAAATTTTGACTAAAAATTGTTTTGGTCAAAATCTAAGAAACTATCTATGGGATAAATAAATTAAATTAAATTTGGGTTACTCACTTATGATGAAGATGGCAGCATGCCATCCTCCTTTTTTGGTTTTGGCAGATTGGATTTGGACATCACCATTGTTTTCTTGCATAGCTATATACAATATAAATTTTAATGAAAATGGTTTGGGAGAATCATAACTGAAGAGATAATAATGAGGTGAATTATATATATATATATATATATATATATATATATATATATATATATATATATATATATATATATATATATATATATATATATATATATATATATATAAAATAAGATAACTATTTTAAGGATGTGCATTTAATGTGTATTCCACGCGATTTATACCCTTACACACGGAAAAAATGATTTGACTAACATTTTCGACTACGTCAATGAAGATGGCAGCATGTCATCCTCATTTTTTTGGTCTGGGTTAATTATACAACACTCCCCATCAATGTTAGCGAGATTCGATTTAGTCCCTTGTAAAAGATTTTTTGTTGGATTCCTCACTCATAATATGAAGATTCCATCTGTAAGGCCCTTCTGCGCACTATTTCATTTCATATTCCTTATTTTCTCCAGCGTGGCATAAATGTTAGATCTGATGTGGCTTTTTATATAATTTTTTATTAATATTTTAAAATTCATCTAGAATTTTTAAAAAAAATATATTTTTATTAATATTTTTAATAAATAAATGCTTTTAATAATTGTAATTAATTTTTTATGATGAACTAATTATTAAAATAATATATTAGGGCCTAAAGCCCATTTTTCGTTTCAAAGTAACCCAATACTTTAAGATTTGAGAATTGTTGTGCAAAAGATACTTACTAACACTTCCATTTGTTTATGCAATTTCAATGTAGGACTTAATAAACAGTTACATTTCAACTCTCTCTTACGCACATGCATTTCCATCTTCTACTGTCTTTATGAGGAAACATCGATAGGGGACATCCAATAAAGAAATGATCCAGATGCTTTCAAAATACGTGCCTTCGACAACCATACAAACTCTTTATTGTGTAGTGACTGGACTAAGTTCTCAAATTTTTTTGGACTAAGTTCTTGAATTTTTCTTCCCATATTTGTAACTTAATCATCTTCATACTATTTAGAGTCTCTGAAGTCAATCGAAGACGCTCGTCCTGTGCAATACCAACAACACCAAAAAGGATACCAACAGAAAGAACAAGTTACAATGTAGAAATCTATGTTACATGAAACCACTGTGGAAATTCTCGCATTCTATATGCATCAAAAACAATGTAGTTCATAATTTCTTCACTCATTAATATTATTGTTATTCTCTACATTACCAAGATGTTCAGACATACCAGTATTAGCACGAGTCCCACATGGAAATTGTTTCACAACTTAAAAGTGTTTATAAATCTCTTTTACACAACATATTAGATTACAAATCTTCAAGTATTGGGCTATGTGAAAAGGTGATGGGCTTAAATATTCTAGTTTGAAGAGTGTATCGGTGGCGGGCATTGGAGGTTGGTCGAAGGAGAGTGACAATGGGACAATTTAGATATTTCATCGGTGGATAATTTTTTATTGGAGGAAGTGGTGTCGTTGAGGGGCCGGTTGGAAGAGTCTCAAGGGTTGGAGCAAGGTAGAGATGTGGTGGTTTGGACCGATAAAGTGGGGATGGACTTTTCGGTTGCTTCTTGTTATGCATTTTATGATAAACTTCATACTCCTTTTGGTCCACCTAACAAATATGACGAAGCTTTCAACTTCTTGTGGAAAATGGAGGTGCCGTTTAAAATCATGGCTTTTGGATGGAGACTTTTCCTTGATAGGCTCCCAACTAAAGATCGTTTGGTGCATAGAGGTATGTCTTTTTCCGTAGAAAATTTGAAGTGCATTTTATGTGGTATTGGTTTGGAAGATAGGGAACTTTTTTCTTAATTGTTTGGTGGTTAAAAAGATTTGGAGTGAGATAGTTTATTGGGTTGGTAAAGGGGTTAGTTTGGAGAATGAGTGTTTGTCGAGTTTTATGGATTGACACTTGTTCTTTAGTATACATAAAATTAAAGATTGTAAATTGGGTGTGGTGTGGCAACAACATGGTCTCTTTGGTTGCTTAGGAATGGTGTTTGTTTTCGAAAGGACGCTTGGAGCATTAACAACACTGTTTGGAACATCAAGTTCTTAGTTTGGAAGTGGTCATTTTGTGGAAAAATTACTCATCCCAACTACTCATTTTACGAGTTTAGTAAGGATATGCTTTTTTTCCTATCGTAATTGTAATGGGTGTAATATCTCCATTTGTCGGGTCTTCTTGTGTCCTATTTGTAATTGGGTTGGCGAACCCTTAGTTCTCCCTCATATATTAATTCTTGATTACAAAAAAAAAAATTATAAGTAGATATTCATTAAAAATATTAATAAAAATAATTTAAGAAAAATTAATAAAAATTAATAAAATTTAAAAAAAATGAAAAAAAATATAATATATAAAAAACTATAAAAATCCACATGGAATTTAATTTATAAATAAAAAGATGAAATCTTGACTGAAATAGTATGCTCGGAGGCCTTGCAGACGGGGTCTAAGTATTACGAGAGAAGAATAAAAAAATTATAGGAGATTATAGTGAATCTCACTTGCATAATTGGTCTAGAAAATTATGCCAAATAGTCACTCAACCACGCCACCTCCAGGATAAAATAGTCTAGTTTTATATTGTACGATAATTAGTTGTACGGTAGATAATTGGTCTAGAAATACACCCTCTAATGGCATAAAGACCGATCGAATATGGTATAAAAACCACACATAGAATTTGGTATATAGATCAATTGCAAAAAAATTTCAAACTATGAGAAATTCAAATTATTCTCCAAAAAAATCATTAATGGTTATTCGATCACTCAAAATTATTTCTCAAACAAGAGAAATTCAAATAATTCTCTGAAGAGAATCCAAAAGTTATTTGATAATTTCTCAACTCAAACGAGGTGAAATTAACATAATTCTCTAAATAAAATTCAAGAAAGCACTTGAAAAATTCAACGAGTAGAAAGAAAAGGGGAGAAGTTGACGCTTCGACATTTCGAAAGACGCATAACCATGAGAGTGAGGAAGGAAAAACTCAAAATAAATTTTTGGTTTGTTTTAGAATGAAACAACAAATTTCCTTATATAATGAAGTGAACTAGCTAAGATATCTCACCTAAGCAATGTGAGACTATAGAGTTTTTTCAAGTAACACAAAATGGGACATGACTTAGAAACTTTTTCAAATTCATCTCCCTATATTAGAATATCGACATAATATTCCGACAATCTCCCAAAATAGGCAAAGAAATAGGCAAAGAAATAACCAGTCTACCTATCGAGAAGGTGACCCAATCATAGAACAGGTTCAAAATACAGTTCCGCCACCTAGAAGGGTACCCGTCGAAAGAAATCAAGTGGTAGATTTTGAAAATCGGAATCGAAGAACCAATATTGTTCAGCAAGAAGTCCCCCAAGAGCATGGGCACACTTGGAGAGATTGTTCCACGAACAATTCTACATGGGCCAAACCAAGATAAGTTTGAAAGAGTTGGCTAGCATCAAGAGGAAATTCACAGAACCCATAGATGATTATTTGAACAGGTTCTGTTTGTTAAAATCAAGATGTTTCACCGTGGTTCCAGAACACGAATTAGTCGAAATATCTGCAGGAGGTCTAGACTTTTCAATTAGAAAGAAATTGGATACTCAATATCTGAGGGATATGGCCCAACTGGCAGACAGAGTTCTACAAGTCGAACGGTTAAAAGCTGAAAAGGCCAGACCAAACAAGAATTATAAGAAAGAAAGAATGGCATATATTGAGGCTGAAGATGCAGAAGGCGAAGCCTTCGAAGATTCAAATAGTTTCGAAGAAGTCGAAATAGACTTAGCCGAATTAAAATAAGCACCACATTACTCTTGTAAATTGCTCACCCCTTCGAATGGAAAAAATCCAGTCGAGAATGAAAAAAGTGATAAATTCCCAAAGAAAACTTACACTTTTGACGTCACTAAATGTGACGAAATATTTGATTTATTAGTAAAAGATGGCCAAATGATAGTGCCTCCGAATTCCAAAGTTCCTCCGTTGGAACAGCGGAAGAAGCAAGGGTTTGGCAAATATCATGGTTTTTTAGGCCATATAACCTCACAATGCTTTCTTTTCAGGGATCTAATTCAGAATGCTATCAAGGATGGACGTTTGAAGTTCGCAGATAAGACAAAGAATCACATGAAAGTCGATGCTAATCCTTTGAACGTCGCTGACACAAACTACGCTGAACCAGTTGACATCAATATGGTGGATGTGTCTGAAGGTGACATTGTTAAATGGGAGATGGTTTCAACTGGAAAGCAGGATACTGAGAGCCTAAATAACAATGCAACCTTCAATACTGATGTTGCAGATTCCTTCGAAGCAGAGATTACTGAAGGTTTGAAGGAGAAAACTAGCGAGGCCACTGAAGACCTCAGAGTGAAACTTCAACAGATACAAATCTCTGAAGCTTCTCCCGCAGGCGTCAACATGGTAAATGTTAGGCGACCTTTATCTGAAATAGAGGAACTGGAGAAGTGTCTGCTAAGGGAAAAAGGGAAACTATGGAAGTCCACAGACGGGTGGAAGTTTTAAAGATTACCTTTGAAAGTGTCATGAGAAAAATGCTGGACGGATGCTAATGTGTCCTAGGTGTCCGATTATGCTGAATCGAAGGGTCCAAGTTAATTATGAAAGGGCCCAACGAAATAGGATGCAGCAACCTTGGAGAGATGGAAACCAATTGTTGAAGGTTTATCCAAGGCCAGAAGAAAGCTTGGTGAGTTTTTTGGTTAGGTGTCACAAGGAAAATACAGAGATCGTTATGTGTCCCAGATGTGGGGCAGTATATGACAACCTTATGGCACAATCATTCGAAAGGATACTATACACCACTAGCTGGGAGACTCAAGGACTCCGTCCCAACATGTATGTGTTCGACAATCGAACACCATTAAAAAGGCCTGATAGTCCTCATCCTAAAGCTCGAAGAGTGACATTCAAACTTCCTGTAGACATACCCATGGATAAATGGACACAAACTGGTGCAAGAAATAACAAATGGCGAAGTAAGGACCAAGGTGGACGAACTGCAATGGCTTATAGAAAGCAGTTCCAGGAAACAAATCGAGAGACATACAGGTTGGAGAATTATAAAGGAAGAAACCCAATGTCCAGATCTCAATGGAGAAGACACCAAAGAATGAAGAAAGCCCAGAAAGAATACAAGGCGAAGGAAGCTGGAGAGTCTAGTAGCACTAAAGTCCCAATACAAGGGGCAAGGTCAAGCAAACCTCCGGTAGAACGCAAGCTATTCAGTTCTGAAAACGAGAAAGAAGAAGAAAGGATGCAGTCTAGTCCTTGGAAAGAAGATGATAGGTTGACTAATGATTTCGACTCAGATGGAGTGTCATCCATAAACTTTAACTACAATGTGGTGTCTGTACTTCCTCACGAATTTTACCAAGAAACGGAGGTTGAAGACTGTGAGGAAGATGATGCAGAAGAAATGGAGAAACGCAGACCTGTATGTTATTACGTGTTGCATAATGGGGCTGTCGAAGAGCAAAATGCGTTTTTCGAAAGACCAGACCAAGGTATGAGGAATCATTTGAAACCCCTTTTTATAAGAGCTAAAATTAAAAACGTGGGCATTAACAAAGTCCTAGTTGATGGAGGGGCAGCAGTGAATCTAATGCCCCAATACATGCTGAAAAGGATTGGTATGTTCGATACCGATATAAGGCCTCATAATATGGTTTTGTCTAATTACAAAGGGAAGGTAGGACATACCTTGGGAGTAATCCAAGTGAACTTAACGGTGGGCTCAGTCACAAGACCTACGATGTTCATGGTTATACCAGCAAAAGCAAACTATAACCTTTTGTTGGGAAGGGAATGTGTCATACCATAATTTTTGACCCCCCCCGAGATGACATATCTTTAGGATTTTCATCAGGTCAAAGCAAGTACCCAGAGCAGTCATCCCTTCATCTGGCATTCAATCGAGGATGTTCAAAAACAAGAAAACTCAGGCAAAGGATCAATCAATAGAAGGATTATTCTCTAATATAATCATAAGACTCAAGAGCTTCATTATTTCACTTATGATTGATTAGACACCCAGTCATCTGAGTACAGGTTTACTCAGGTCACCAGACTAGGGTTTTTTAGCCTATCAAGGACTAAAATCAGGGATCACCTTAGGGAAACCCTAAAAAGCCCTAGGGGATCATTCAAAGACATCAATCATCTTCAAATAGTTCATATGACAAGATCCACTGGACATCACACCTCAATTCAAAGTCTACAGTCATCATTTTCATCTGGTCGACAATTAGGGTTTTTGACCTAATTCACCAGGATAGTTGACTTTTGTTTAGGGCATGGATTCAAAACTCAAGACATGATTCAAGAACCTCTACTACCTCAATATAATCCATTTACATCACTCATTTGAGGAGAAGATCTTGATTCTACACAAAAGTCCAAATTTTCACTTTATCAGGAAAAAGTCAACTGTATGGGTTCACCTTTGACTTTTAAGATTTTTGGTCAAACCATGACTTTCAAGGATCAATATCATCAATATATGGATATTAAAGTCATTTGACCAAAGAAATTCAAAGATATTCACCAAGGAGCAAAAAGTCGGGAATTAGGGTTTTTGAGGGCATTGTGGGAACTCAAAATTTCACCTACACAACTCAAAAAACTCCCAACATGAAAGTTGTAGATCTTGCAAAATAAAACAACATCTCACAATGAAACTTTTTTCAAAAGATCAATCATTTAAGAGTTTTGGAAATTTTGGAGTTTTAGGTCATAAACACTTAGAAAATTTTCTAAGTGTTTTAACCTAGTTTTCTTCCAACTTTGGCCTCATTTTTCACAAATTTGCCAAAGGATTCTGAAGAAACTCCAAACTAATGATTTGAAGTAGATGTTTAGGGCTTTCCAAATTGTGTTCAACCTTCTCCAAATTCATTTTGAGCTAGGAGTTATGCTTGTTCAAAGTTGGCCTCATGAAGTGAAATTATAGGTCATGCATCATTTTTGAACTTTGAAATTTTGTGCACATGACCTCAATTATGGATGCTACACGACCCATAACACATCTGAAAACATGCCATGCATTCATTTTCACCATGCCATGATAATTGAAGAAGATTCCTAAAACAAGAACATGTGATTATGTAATGATTACATTTGAGAATTTATGGCAAATTGATGAATCACCCAAGGAATCTTCTCACCAACCAATTAGAGCTCACTTTGTATCTGAAATGTTCCCTAAGATCAGATAGAATCAATGGATAGGGAGCTGGCTCGAAAATGCAATGATCACACTTGGATATTCTTTGAAATTTCTTCATGGCTAAGAAACCAAATTCACTTCACTAAGCAAGCTCACTCTCTCAATCAGTACTGAATCATTTGCCTATAAATAGGAGAGCATACCTCAGTAGAAAAACACACCAAAGCAACCATATTCCTTGCTTTCTCTTTCTCTTCTCATGCTTATTGTTTTTCAAAGTCCTTTGGCAAGAAGAATCGTTTTCTTCAAACCAGAGCTTATCTTTGGAAAGTTAGCATTCTAACATCTCAAAGAGGTTCATTTGAGGTGATCCAAGCACCTGGATCACTTCTGTAAGTGGAGGAACGCCATTGTTACTCTCACTTTGGAGCTGTTGCAGTTGGAGGTCCATAGGGCAATTCAGAAGGTTTCCAACAAAGCCAAGCATCCAGGCACGTTCCATAGGAGGTAGTGAAGCTGTTCAGATGGCTGCAGCTCATCTGTAA
The DNA here is from genome assembly GCF_029867415.1 of Vicia villosa. Taxonomy (NCBI): domain Eukaryota; kingdom Viridiplantae; phylum Streptophyta; class Magnoliopsida; order Fabales; family Fabaceae; genus Vicia; species Vicia villosa. The sequence continues at coordinate 44,768 of NW_026706494.1, read as the reverse complement.
CTCAAGAATCATCACTCTCCATGTCCATTTGAAGCTCAAATCGAGGGAGGTCCATAGAGAAATTCAGGGGAATTGAAGATACAATAAACATCCAGTTAGCATCACTGAGTCACAAGGAAGCTTTTGGGATCATTCATACAAGCCCAGGTGCTCTCCAACATCCTCACGACCTCCATTTTCAGAGGTAAGTTTCTGAACTCCACCTCTTTAATTTAAGCACTCTTTGTGATAAAGCTCGATTCTATCTTGTTCAGCATCATCAGAGGATTGAAAACCCTCTATCATCATTCATTTATCTTTCAGTATAGCCATTTAATTTGATTTTTAAATTTTAGGGTTCTTCACGATTTCTGGTAAATTAGTTAGATGTAGTTAATATAAATTTATGTTAGTTACATATTTAGAATCGTGAGTGAAATTAGAACAAGTTTCATGTTTACATCGTTGCAAATGGTTGAGAGTTGAGAGAGTTCAGATTTTCAAAAATTCAAAGCTAGAGGTTGAAGATGACAATGGTGGTGGCGCGCAAATTTCAAATTCAGGGTTAAGTTTATTTTATTTTGATTGATACCTGTTTCATTAACGACTAAAACGTGATAGCCCAGTGGTAAAGAGTGTTTGTGTGTTGCGCGTGCCCAAGGTCTGGGGTTCGAATCCCCCTCGCCCCAGACCTTTTGATTTTATTTTCTTTTTTTGCTTCTATACACTTGAATAACATATGAGTTGCAAAGGAGTCAGTTTACTATCACCATACGCGCGCTGGCCCAGTGGTGTTGGTTTTGGGTGTGTAACCTAAAGGGCGTGTGTTCAAACCTTGGAGGAGACAAAATCATTTTTTTACCACTAATTTCCTTCATTTTTTCTCACAAACTTCTCCAATTAATTCACCTATCAAATTAAGTCATTTTCACTTCATTTTTCACACACTTGTCATTTAATATATCTATTTTGTGAATAATAAAAAAAATCATAAAAAATATTATTTATTTCACACATTTTTATTAGGTTTAAAATAGTATGTTTTAAGTGTTTTCTTAAATACTTTAAATATATATATTCATTTTGTTTTAACCTAATTATTTTGTGAATAAGTTCATGATAAAACCCTAATTGTTTAGGTCTTAATTAGGCATAGGTCTTTATCTTTACCTTAATTAAGTTGACTTTTGTCAATTTTCAAAGCTGTTATCAGTCTCCGATTAAACGGATGATTAAGGTTTTCAAACAACAAAACCTTATATCATTTCAAATCATTTTCAAATTGCTTTTATAGCCAGTACTGTAAAGTACTGGGCCTCTAATAGAGTGTAAGTCCCAAACACCTTCTCTTCTTAGCTTGTTTTCAAAACTGTATTTTCAAAATCTTCTTTCTGTTTTCAAAACATTCTTCTGGTATTTGAAGGGCATTATTCCCGGTGAAACTCTTCAGATACCTATGTGACCTTTGTCCATCTTCACTTCTTCTGTTTTCAAAAACCATTAACTGTTTATCATATATATATTCAACTGTTATCCACCAATTACTGTTGAGGCTCTGTATATACTTCTTCAAAGGCCTCCACTCCATCCAGGTTAGGCTTTACAAGCTTTCAATTTATAGTCTTTATTTAGATTACTGTCAAAAATAAACTGTACATATATTTGTTTAGAACTACGTTTGAGTATAAACCCTAGGACAGTTAAACTATATATATATATATATATTATAGGAATATGGCCTAGGATTGAGAATGTCTTCCCGGTGAAGGCTCTTTCCTAATTAGAGATCTGTAGTTCAAACCCCCAAGATGAATTATTCCCGGTGAAACATCTTGGCAAAAACCTTAGAATCCAAAAATATAGGACACATCCACCCAAAGAGGAATTATTCCCGGTGAAACCTCTTACCCATTTGCTTAGAGCCAAAATAAGTTCAAAACTACATAGCTTTCTCTTGTGCTATAACAAGGACCCTCGATTAGCCTCCTCTTGGGCTTTGTACAAGGACCCACAGGCTTCCTAAAAGCATTTCCAGCTTCCTCTTGAGCTTGTATACAAGGACCCATCAGGTTTCTTATAAACATAGGAACAGGTCTTTAGTCACCTTTTAACATACCCTGGTGAGTTTCTTCCAATTTAAACCAGACTTTAAACAAGCTAAGTTTGTCTCAATTTCACATTGAGTACATTTTTGGAATGACAGACATGGACAGTCTCTGTCACCCTTATCTTCATCAATCTTCCTTAGCAGAGTCTAGGATCCTTATTTGCTTATCCTCAGTAAGTGTCAGCCTTCATCTTGGGCTTTAAACAAGAAGTCTCCACTAGATAATCTTTCTGCCAGTCATTTCAATAAAAACCCCTGGAAAGGGTTAGCCTCCACACATTCCTTCATTTCAATAAAAATCCCTGGAAAGGGTTAGCCTCCAAAATCAATCTATCATTTCAATAAAAACCCCTGGAAAGGGTTAGCCTCCAACATCAGTCTTTCAAAACCAAAGATTCATTCTCTTAGGAGATAATTTCCCCAAAAAGAGTCAAAACCCCTGGAAAGGGTCAGCCTCCAAAAAACATGATAAAATCAATCTTTTAACAGACAAATTCACCAGCTGAGTCAAAATCCCTGGAAAGGGTTAGCTTCCAAAGAAAAACAGTCTTTTAATAAATAAACTCTTCAGTAGAGTCAAAGATCAACAAAAACAGTTAGCCTCAACCTTGGGCTTCATACAAGGCACCAAACAATAAAACTTCCCTGTCAAGAGTCAGCCTCAACCTTGGGCATTGTACAAGGCAGATAATAGAGTCTCCCCATTGAGTTCTTCATCATTCAGTAGCCACAACCTTAGGCTTTGTACAAGGCAGATTAAACCATATTTTCATGTGTCAAAGATTCCTAAAACCTAGGATCTTTTCCCCATAGAGTCATCCATACTCAGTTTATTTAAGAGTCAGCCACAACCTTGGGCTTTGTACAAGGCAGAAAATAATGTTTTTCCTAGCTAGAGTCAGCCTCAATTCTGGGCTTTGTACAGAACACAAAAATACCCTGTAATTAATCCCCAGTGGAGTCATCTCCCAGAGTTAATAAATAATAATTAATCAATCAAAAAGCCTGAAGCTTGGGCCTCATGCAAGCCAGCTAAAGTCAAATCTTTTATACTGTAGATAGACATAGCTTATCTCTATAGAGAGATCTTTTTACTACTCTACCACATTCAAACAAACATTACATTTTATTTCAGTTTCAATCAAGTCTCCCATTTAGGATTTTGAAAGGCATGAGCTGGCAGTAAAACCCAGACATGTGGTAACTTTCCCTAACTTGGATGAGCATCTTTCTTTCATTTAAGAGGCATTTGACTGGTATACTTGCACATACACAAGTTAGGTCCCCCTCTTGAATGAAATGAATTCAGTTATTTTGTCACTCCTTTAAATGTTTGTGGTAGAATAGTACAAATACCTCTCTGTAAAGATGATTTCATGTCTCTTTACTGTAAACAGAGATTTAATTCAAGCTTCAACCTTGAGCTTCAAGCAAGGCACCAAAAACAAGTAATTTCCCTAGTTAGTTCCCCGAACTACATTAAGCTCTGACTTCCACTAGGGATATGTAGGCATGAGGTTCACAAGGAATCTCAGCGAGCTAATAAAATACCAAAAATAGTCAGTTTGTTTGTCTGTCTGTCTTTTCAAATCAATTCAATTCTCTCTCCTAACACAAAGGAGAAACTTTCCCAATCATTAGCAGCAAACACAATCACAATGACACAGAGAAGGTTCCTGTAGAGTACTACAGATATGTAGGGTGTTTAAACACTTCCCTATGTATAACCGACCCCCCTGACTCCAGAATTTCTAGTCTAGGTGAAATCCCCACACTTAGCAAACTCCTAGGGTTTAGTTGAGATCTTTTTCTCCCTTTCCTACTCGTAGGACAATAAGAAAGTTCGTGTGATATCGTAGGAAGAACTGAAACAAAATTCATCCCACCACGGGCGCATTCTCCTTCCAAATTTCGCGTGAAGGGTCTAGCGTGCCGTCCTCCCAAGTGAAACGGGGAGGTAAAAAAACGACACCACAGAATGGATCCATGGGGTTGCTGCAGTACCCTCAACAATGCATCAAAGGCTAACTATCTGGAGAGAAGATGGCATAGTGGGAAATATAGAAGGTGATCAGAGTTACTATATGGCTTAAGTTAACCAGGTTAACAAGTCTAGCTTCGACAGAAATTTAGCCAACATAGGGCCATGCAATGCAGCAGAAGATATATACGCCCCAAATAAAAATGCTATGTATTATCTATCCTTACACCCAAACGGATTCCAGTGGAACAGAGAAATAATGGACGGTCCAGATGACACAGAACCTGTCGAAGGATTACCAGCGATACGGCCAACTGGCTGGGATGAAGATGGTAATTATGCCTGAGTCATTGTGGTGGTCGTTTTCTTTACCTCCCCGTTTCACTTGGGAGGACGGCACGCTAAACCCTTCACGCGAAATTTGGAAGGAGAATGCGCCCGTGGTGGGATGAATTTTATTTCAGTTCTTCCTACGATATCACACGAACTTTCTTATTTGTCCTACGAGTAGGAAAGGGGAAAAAAGATCTCAACTAAACCCTAGGAGTTTGCTAAGTGTGGGGATTTCACCTAGACTAGAAATTCTGGAGTCCGGGAGGTCGGTTATACATAGGGAAGTGTTTAAACACCCTACATATCTGTAGTACTCTACAGGAACCTTCTCTGTGTCATTGTGTTTGTGTTTATTGCTAATGATTGGGAAAGTTTCTCCTTTGTATTAGGAGAGAGAATTGAATTGATTTTAAAAGACAGACAGACAGACAAACTGACTATTTTTGGTATTTTATTAGCTCGCTGAGATTCCTTGTGAACCTCATGCCTACATATCCCTAGTGGAAGTCAGAGCTTAATGTAGTTCGGGGAACTAACTAGGGAAATTAATTATTTTTGGTGCCTTGCTTGAAGCTCAAGGTTGAAGCTTGGAATTAAATCTCTGTTTACAGTAAAGAGACATGAAATTATCTCTACAGAGAGGTATTTGTACTATTCTACCACAAACATTTAAAGGAGTGACAGAATAACTGAATTCATTTCATTCAAGAGGGGGACCTTACTTGTGTATGTGCAAGTATACCAGTCAAATGCCTCTTAAATGAAAGAAAGATGCTCATCCAAATTAGGGAAAGTTACCACATGTCTGGGTTTTACTGCCAGCTCATGCCTTTCAAAATCCTAAATGGGAGACTTGATTAAAATTGAAATGAAATGTTTGTTTGTTTGAATGTGGTAGAGTAGTAAAAAATATCTCTATATGGAGATAAGCTATGTCTATCTACTGTATAAAAGATTTGACTTTAGCTGGCTTGTATGAGGCCCAAGCTTGAGGCTTTTTGATTAATTAATTAATATTATTGACTCTGGGAGATGACTCCACTGGGGATTAATTACAGGGTATTTTAGTGTTCTGTACAAAGCCCAGAATTGAGGCTGACTCTACTTAGGGAGACTCTATTTATGTGCCTTGTACAAAGCCCAAGGTTGTGGCTGACTTTAGCTAGGGAAAACATTATTTTCTGCCTTGTACAAAGCCCAAGGTTGTGGCGGACTCTTAAATAAATTAAGTATGGATGACTATATGGGGAAAGATTCTAAGTGTTAGGAATCTTTGACACATGAAAAATATGGTTTATCTGCCTTGTACAAAGCCCAAGGTTGTGGCTACTGAATGATGAAGAACTCACTGGGGAGACTCTATTATCTGCCTTGTACAATGCCCAAGGTTGAGGCTGACTCTTAACAGGGGAGTTTTATTGTTTGGGTGCCTTGTATGAAGCCCAAGGTTGAGGCTAACTGTTTTTGTTGGTTTTGACTCTACTGAGGAGGTTTTATTTATTAAAAGACTGTTTTTCTTTGGAAGCTAACCCTTTCCAGGGATTTTGACTCAGCTGGTGAATTTGTCTGTTAAAAGACCGACTTTATCATGTTTTTTGGAGGCTGACCCTTTCCAGGGGTTTTGACTCTTTTGGGGAAATTATCTCCTAAGAGAAATGAATCTTTATTTTTTGACATTTTTATTAATTGACTTTGGAGGCTAACCCTTTCCAGGGGTTTTGATTAAAATGAAGGAATGTGTGGAAGCTAACCCTTTCCAGGGATTTTGACATTTTAGACAGATGTTGGAGGCTAACCCTTTCCAGGGGTTTTGACATTTTAGACAGATGTTGGAGGCTAACCCTTTCCAGGGGTTTTTATTAAAATGAATGGCAGAAAGATTATCTAATGGAGACTTCTTGTTTAAAGCCCAAGATGAAGGCTGACTCAATGCTGAGGATGACCAAACATGGATCCTAGACTCTGCTAAGGAAGATTGATGAAGATAAGGGTGACAGAGACTGTCCATGTCTCTCATTCCAAAAATGTACTCAATGTGAAGTTGAGACAAACTTAGCTTGTTTAAAGTCTGGTTTTAAATTGGAAGAAACTCACCAGGGTAGGCTAAAAGGTGACTAAAGACCTGTTCCTATGTTTATAAGAAACCTGATGGGTCCTTGTATACAAGCTCAAGAGGAAGCTGGAAATGCTTTTAAGAAGCCTGTGGGTCCTTGTACAAAGCCCAAGAGGAGGCTAATCGAGGGTCCTTGTTATAGCACAAGAGAAAGCTATGTGGTTTTGAACTTATTTTGGCTCTAAGCAAATGGGTAAGAGGTTTCACCGGGAATAATTCCTCTTTGGGTGGATGTGTCCTATTTTTTTGGATTCTAAGGTTTTTGCCAAGATGTTTCACCGGGAATAATTCATCTTGGGGGTTTGAACTACAGATCTCTAATTAGGAAAGAGCCTTCACCGGGAAGACATTCTCAATCCTAGGTCATATTCTTATAATATATATATAGTTTAACTGTCCTAAGGTTTATACTCAAACGTAGTTCTAAACAAATATATGCACAGTTTATATTTGACAGTAATTTAAACAAAGACTGTAAATTGAAAGCTTGTAAAGCCTAACCTGGATGGAGTGGAGGCCATTGAAGAAGTATGTACAGAGCCTCAACAGTATTTTTGTTGTTTTGTTGATAACAGTTGAATGTTTATGATAAACAGTTAATGGTTTTTTGAAAACAGAAGAAGTGAAGATGGACAAAGGTCACATAGGTATCTGAAGAGTTTCACCGGGAATAATGCCCTTCAAATACCAGAAGAATGTTTTGAAAACAGAAAGAAGATTTTGAAAATACAGTTTTGAAAACAAGCTAAGAAGAGAAGGTTTTTGGGACTTACACTCTATTAGAGGCCCGGTACTTTACAGTACTGGTGATAACAGAAATTTGAAAATGATTTGGAATGATATGAGGTTTTGTTGTTTGAAAACCTTAATCATTTGATTTAATCAGAGATTGAAAACAGTTTTGAGAATTGACAAAAGTCAACTTAATTAAAGTAAAAATAAAGATTTTTACTTAATTAAGACCTAAACAATTAGGGTTTTATCATAAAATTATTCACACAAATAATTAGGTTAAAACAAAATGGAAACATATATTTAAAGTATTTAATAAAACACTTAAAACATACTATTTTATACCTAATAAAAATATATGAATTAAATAATATTTTTATGATTTTTTTGATTATACATAAAATAGGTATATTAAATAACAAGTGTGTGAAAAATGAAGTGAAAATGATTTAATTTGATAGGTTAAATAATTGTGTGAAGTTGTGAAGAAATTTAGTGTGAAAAGTGATAAAAAATATGATTTTGTCACCTAGAGGGGTTGAACTCACGCCCTTTATGTCACATACCCAAAACCAAACCACTGGGCCAGCGCGCGCTCAGTGTTAGTAACTTGCATTCAATTCATTATATTTTCAAACAAGTAATAAAACCATGAAAAAAATAAAAGAACAAAAAGTCTGGGGCGAGGGGGATTCGAACCCCAGACTTGTGGCATGAGGAGACTAAGAGCGCATGTGTGGCCACTAGGGCAAGTTGTTCAGTCGTTAATAACACGCATACCATTCAAAATAAAATAAACTCTCCCCTGAGAATTCAAATTTGCGCGCCACCACCATCTTCGTCTTCAACCTCAAGCTCCATGATTTTGAATTTCTGAACTCACTCGTTTCTCAACCATTTGCAATGATGTAAACGTGAAACTTGCTCTAAATTCACTCACGATTCTAAATATGTAACTAACATGAACTATCATTAACTACATCTAACTAATTTACCAGAAATCGTGAAGAACCCTAAAATTTCAAAATTAAATTAAATGACTATACTGAAAGATAAATGGATGATGATAGAGGGTTTTCAATCCTCTGATGATGCTGAACAAGATAGAATCGAGCTATTTCACAAAGAGTACTTAAATTAAAGAGAGGGAGTTCAGAAACTTACCTCTGAAACTGAAGGTCGTGAGGATGATTGAGAGCAACTGAGCTTGAATGAATGATCTCAATAGCTTCCCTGAGACTCAATGATGCTAACTGGATGCTTATTGTAGCCTGAATCCTTCTGAATTGTTCTATGGACCTCCCTCGATTTCAGCTTCAAGTGAACATGGAGGTTGTTGAATTTGGAGTTACAGATGAGCTGCAGCCATCTGGTTAGCTTCACTATGACCTGAGGAGTGTGCCTGGATGATTGGCTTGGCTCAGAACCTCCTGAATTACTCCATGGACCTCCAACTGCAAATGCTCCAAAGTGAGAGCAACAATGGTGTTCCTCCACTTACAGAAGTGATCCAGGTGCTTGGATCACCTCAAATGACCTCCCTTGAGATGTTAGAATGCTCACTTCCCAAAGATAAGCTCTGGTTTGAAGAAATCGATTCTTCTTGCCAAAGAACTTTGAAAAACAATGAACAAGAGAAGAGAAAGAGAAAGCAAGTAATATGGTTGCTTTGGTGTGTTTTTCTACTGAATTGTGCTCTCCTATTTATAGGCAAATGTCTCAGTACTGAGTGAGAGAGTGAGCTTGCTTAGTGAAGCAAGTTTGGTTTCTTAGCCATGAAGAAATTTCAAAGAATATCCAAGTGTGATCATTGCATTTTCGAGCCACCTCCCCTATCCATTGATTCTATCTGATCTTAGGGGACAATTCAGATGCAAAGTGAGCTCTAATTGGTTGATGAGAAGATTCCTTGGGTGATTCATCAATTTGCCATAAATTCTCAAATGTAATCATTACATAATCACATGTTCTTGTTTTTTAGAATCTTCTTCAATTCTTATGGCATGGTGAAAATGAATGCATGGCATGTTTGCAGATGTGTTATGGGTCGTGTAGCATCCATAAGAGAGGTTATTTGCACAAAATTTGCAAAGTCCAATTTGCACATGACCTATAATTTTACTTCATGAGGCCAACTTTGAACAAGCATAACTCTTAGCTCAAATTGAATTTGGAGAAGGTTGAACACAATTTGGAAAGCCCTAAACATCTACTTTAAATCATTAGTTTATGTCTTCTTCAGAATCCTTTGGGAAATTTGTGAAAAATGAGGCCAAAGTTGGAAGAAAACTAGGTTAAAACACTTAGAAAAATTTCTAAGTGTTTATGACCTAAACTTCAAAATTTCCAAAACTTCATAAATGGTTGATCTTTTGAAAAAAGTTCCCTTGTAAGATGTTGTTTTATTTGGCAAGATCTACAACTTTCATGTTGGAAGTTTTTTGAGTTGTGTAGGTGAAATTTTGAGATCTCATCATGCCTTCAAAAACCCTAATTCCCGACTTTTCGCTCCTTGATGAATTTCTTTGAATTTCTTTGGCCAAATGACTTTGACATCCATATATTGATGATATTGATCTTTGAAAGTCATTTTTTGACCAAAAACCTTAAAAGTCAATGATGATCCTTCACAGTTGACTTTTTCCTGACAAAGTGAATTTTTGGGCTTTTGTGTAGAAATAAGATCTTCTCCCCAAATGGATGATATAAATGGATTATATGGAGGTATTAGAGATCCTTGAATCATGTCTTGAGTTTTGGATTCATGCCCTGATCAGAAGTCAACTATCTTGGTGAATTAGGTCAAAACCCTAATTTGTCGACCATGTGAAAGTAATGACTGTAGACTTTGAATTGAAGTGTGATGTCCAGTAGACCTTGTAATATGAGTTATTTGAAGATGATTGATGTCTTTGAATGACCCTCTGAGGTTTTTTAGGGTTTCCCAAATGTGATCCCTGATTTCAGTCCTTGATAGGCTCAAAACCCTAGTCTGGTGACCTGAGTAAACCTGTATTCATATGACTGGATGTCTAATCAATCATAGATGAGAAAAGTGAAGTTTTTGAGCCCCATGATTGTATTAGAGACTTGTCTTTGTATTGATTGATCCTTTGCCTGAGCTTTCTTGTCTTTGAGCATCCTCGATTAGGTACCAGATGGAGAAATGACTGCTCTGGGTACTTGTCTTGACCTGATGAAAAATCCTGAAGATATGTCATCTCAGGGGGGTCAAAAATTAGGGTATGACAGTCATCTTTCTTCGAAAAGATTTCGGCTTACATAGCCAAAAACAACAGAAAAACGGCTCTTGAGGCCGAACTATCCAACATGGTTGACGAAACCATTTACAAAGAGTCAGAAGTACCAGGCCCGGGGATACACTTTATCCCACAACCACCTGACGATGAAATACATGACGAACAGGTTTCAGGCAATGAGGCAAATCAAAGATTAGACACAATCTATGATGAAGAACCTTTGGGGTTTGAAAAAGATCCAATGGCGCAAAACATATAGATGTTGGATCAAGACCCACTCGAAGAGGTGAATCTTGGAGATGAAAGTCGAAAAAGAGTGACATACATCAGTGCAAAGTTAGAACCAGCCCTAAAGTCAAAAGTTATTGCGTTGCTAAAGGAAAATAAAGATTGTTTCGCCTAGGACTATGATGAAATGCCTGGTTTAGGGAGATATTTGGTCGAACTAAAGCTACCTATAAAAGAAGGGAAGAAGCCCATCAAGCAGACTTCCAGAAGGTTCGCACCAGAAATCCTCTCGAAGATTAAAGCGGAAGTCAAAAGACTTCTTCGGTGCAAATTCATTAGGACTACGAGGTACGTCGAATGGATTGCCAATATTGTACCTGTTATTAAAAAGAATGGTTCTTTAAGGGTATGTTTAGATTTTCGTGATCTAAATGCAGCCACCCCTAAAGATGAATATCCTATGCCTGTGGCAGAAATGTTAGTAGACTCAACCGCAGGCTTCGAATATCTAAGTATGCTAGATGGATATTCAGGGTATAATCAAATTTTCATTGCAGAAGAAGATGTGTCCAAGAGAGCTTTTCGTTGCCCTGGGGCAATAAGTACCTATGAATGGGTCATTATGCCTTTTGGTTTAAAAAATGATGGGGAAACTTATCAAAGAGCAATGAATTCTATATTTCATGATTTTATAGAAACATTCATGCAGGTGTACATAGATGATATTGTCATAAAGTCCGTTTCAGATGATAGTCATCTTGATCATCTCAGCCAATCATTTGAAAGAATGGGAAAACATGGCTTAAAGATGAATCCCCTTAAGTGTGCTTTCTTTGTGCAGGCCGGAGATTTCCTAGGCTTCGTAGTCCACAAAAAGGGAATAGAAATTAATCATAATAAAACGAAGGCTATTATGGAAACAAAGCCTCCATCCACGAAGAAAGATTTGCAATCTCTATTAGGAAAGATAAATTTCTTAAGAAGATTTATCTCTAATTTGAGTGGGCGTACGTAAGCTTTTCCCCCTTTACTTCGACTGAAGCAAGGAAGGTTTGAATGGCATGCTGAACATCAAGAAGCTTTTGAGAAAATCAAGCAATATTTGATGCACCAACCAATCTTGTCCCCCCCCCCCCCAAATGGGAAGAAGCACATGCGCCTGTATATCTCAGCTTCAGATAATACAATAGGTAGCATGTTAGCACAAGAAGATGAAAATGGTATCGAATGAGTCATTTATTACTTAAAAAGAGTACTCAATGATGCAGAGACTAATTATAGTGCCATAGAAAAACTATGCCTTTGTTTATATTTCTCTTGTATCAAACTCAAGTATTATATAAAGCCAGTTTATGTTTCATCTCATTTTGATGTTATTAAACACATGTTTTCCAAACCAATATTGCATAGTCGAATTTGCAAATAGGCTTTGGCCCTTACTGAGTACTCTCTAATCTTTCAACCTCTTAAGGCAATGAAGGGACAAATCGTGTCAGATTTCATTGTGGATCATGCAGTGGTTGAAAATCCTCAACAATATGTAGAGTTGAAGCCTTGGAAATTGTACTTTGATGGTTCAACACATAAAGAGGGAACTGGCGTTGGTATTCTCATAATTTCTCCTGAAAGAGTTCCGACAAAGCTCAAGTATAAAATTGAAGGCCCTCTATGTTCCAATAATGAAGCTGAGTACGAAGCATTAATTGTTGGACTTGAAGCCTTGTTGGAATTGGGGGCAACCAGAGTCGAAATTAAAGGAGACTCAGAGTTAGTGATAAAGCAACTGACGAAAGAATACAAATGTATGAAAGAGAATTTGATTATTTATTTTGTGATAGCAAATAGGTTGCTTAAAAAATTTGAATATGTGGATTTAAAACACGTCTCAAGGTTAAAAAATCAAGAAGCAAATGATTTGGCACAGTTAGCCTCAGGATACAAAGTATCAAAAGAAAAATTAGAAGAATTGATCGAGGTAAGAGGCAAAGCAATGGCCACAAAATTATCCCCAAGTGATATGGAGAACTCACAGTTAGGCTTCACCAACGAAGAGGAATTTGAAGTCTTAAATATAGATTCCTTAGCTGATACAGATTGGAGGAGTCCAATTGTAAACTACTTGAGAGATCCTTCGACAGATACAGATAGAAAGGTTAAATATAGAGCCTTATCATACTTCTTGATGGGAAACAAATTGTTTAAGAAAACCCCTGAAGGAGTTTTACTAAAGTGTCTGGGCGAAGCGGAAGCATACTTGGCACTTTCGAATGTTCATAGTGGGGCATGTGGTGCTCATCAAGCGGGGCACAAAATGAAATGGCTTTTGTTTTGTTATGGAATGTATTGGCCCACTATGTTAAAAGATTGCATAGAGTTTGCCAAAGGTTGTTAGGAGTGTCAAGAACACGCAAGTATTCAGCATGCGCCTACAAATGAATTGAGTTAATTTATCAAACCATGGCCTTTTAGAGGTTGGGCATTGGACTTAATTGGAGAAATCCTCGCCACATCATCCAAAGGCCAAAGATATATATTAGTGGGAATATACTATTTCACAAAGTGGGTTGAAACAATACCACTAGCCAATGTAGACCAAGAGGCTGTGATTGAGTTTATCCAAAAACACATATTATATAGATTTGGAATCCCAGAAAGCATAACCACAGACCAGGGATCAGTGTTTATTGGTCGAAAGATGCAAGAGTTCACGAAAGAGATGGGATTCAAATTGTTTACTTCTACACCTTATTATGCTTAAGAAAATGGACAAGTCCAAGCAGCCAATAAAGTGATAATTGGTTTGATAAAGAAACATGTAGGGAAGAAACCTAAGAATTGGCACAAAACTTTGGACTAGGCACTTTGGGCTTGTTGAACATCACCAAAAGAAGCCACCAATACTACACCTTTCCAGTTGATGTTCGGACACGACGCAGTACTCCCAGTCGAAATATATTTGCAATCAGTCAGGATTCAGAGACAAGCAGAAATTCCCCCAAATGTATATTGGGAAATGATGATGAATGAGTTAGTTGATCTGGACGAAGACAGGCTTCGAGCATTGGAAATGATAAACAAAGACAAAAAGAAAGGGTGTCAAGAGCATACAACAGAAAGGTGAAAGGTAAAACATTTATTAACAATGACTTAGTTTGGAAAGTTATTTTTCCTATAGATCGAAAGAATCAGGCTTTAGGCAAATGGTCTCCATACTGGGAAGGACCTTTTCGAATCTTAAAAGTATTTTCAAATAATGCTTATGAGATAGAAGAATTGGCAGAAGATCGCAGGATTTTAAGAGTGAATGGGAAGTATCTGAAAAGATACAAGCCAATCATGCATGAAGTAAAGATTGCGAAAACGTAAACATTAAATATAGATGACGTGAGCCAAAATGGTAGAGCATTCGCTAAAATGGTTTTATATTTATGCAAAACAAATCAAGAAGACAGATGAGGTCAAAATACGCTCCATTACTTTAAGGATTTAAAGGCACATCTAATTAAAATGGTTGCATGATAGGAAAACCCAAGTTACAAAAACTACTACTAAAGTAAGTGTCCAAAATTATGGAGAGCAAAGATAAAAACAAAGATCCACAACGCCTCTAACAATTCCTCCAACAATGCACCCTTCAGTTAATCCTATTTTGCAAACCCTTTAAGTTCAGCAGGGGTAAGCTTTCTGCTTCAAAAGGATCAAGGGACCCTCCCTTACGCAACTGTTTTACCATCCCTAGTTTTACAAACATGTGAGATAGTAGCCTTCCGTAGGGAAGACAAGAAGGTTTGCCTTGACGAGAGGCAGCAATAGCAACGACTTCAGTAAGGTGTTGGAAAATCATCAATGGTATGTTGATTTTCTTTATCCGGAGAGCACAGAGCATGAACTCCAGGTCTTCCACCATGATGCTTTCCTGGTCCTCATTTCGCGGGCGAAAGTTTCCCACTAGAAGTTGATGCCAAATCCTACCGATGAGGGCACTAAAGGGAATGTTATTAATGATGGCCCTCAAAAGGGAAGAAGTGATCAGGGTGAAGGAGTTGTCAACGAAAACTTCTCCAGAGTTCTCGCATCTCAGCACATTAGAGATGAATGGTGGAGAGATGGTAATGCGGGATCCACGAACTTGGGAAACAATGGTAGTTTTCCCTTCTGAATCTATCAGGAGAGATGCAAACATCCAGAAGTCCGCTAGCATGTTTGGGTAAACAGACCCTTCCAGGATTCCTTGGTAAACCTGTAAGTGTTGGGTGGCAAACAGTGCGTCGACGTTAATGCCGTTTTGGTCGAACTCTTCAGTAGAGAGTTTGAATTCTTTCTTGATAGCAGATTTGATAGTATTGTAAGATAGAGGTGTCATTTTTGCAAGGAAGTGCAAGAGAAAGAAAACCTTGGTGAAAATATGGAAAGAGGATGAATAAATGATCAGAGTGCCAAGGTTTATATAGAGGACATTGGTATTGAGGAGTGGTTACGCTTTAAATTTTGATTGGACCGCGTGTGGTTTCCCCGAGGTGAAGGAGTTGTCAACGAAAACTTCTCCAGAGTTCTCGCATCTCAGCACTTTAGAGATGAATGATGGAGAGATGGCAATGTGGGATCCACGAACTTGGGAAACAATGGTAGTTTTCCCTTCTGAATCTATCCGGAGAGATGCAAACATCCAGAAGTCTGCTAGCATGTTTGGGTAAACATACCCTTCCAGGATTCCTTGGTAAACCTGTAAGTGTTGGGTGGCAAACAGTGCATCGACGTTAATGTCGTTTTGGTCGAACTCTTCAGCAGAGAGTTTGAATTCTTTCTTGATATCATATTTGATAGTGTTGTAAGATAGAGGTGTCATTTTTGCAAGGAAGTGCAAGAGAAAGAAAACCTTGATGAAAATATGGAAAGAGGATGAATAAATGATCAGAGTGCCAAGGTTTATATAGAGGACGTTGGTCTTGAGGAGTGGTTACGCTTTAAATTTTGATTGGACCGCGTGTGGTTTCCCCGAGGGAAGATATGGAGTCCGCCGTTTCTGGCCTTGGAAGTTGGAATGTAATCATTTAAGAAACTGATACACGCACGTCTTAATTAGACATTTTTGAAAAAGTGATGTCATTATTTAATGACTGTTACGGCTAGTGGAGTAGAAACGTCAAATCAAAACTAAGTGGCTGCGAAGGGTAATCATGTCACGTAAATATGCTATCGAGGTCATTATGATAGTTGAAAAAATAAATCTTTTTGACAATTTAAGAATTGTTAAAATTTTATTTGTAACATTGCATATTTGCATGATAGAATATATGGATAATTTAAAGACAAATCATACATATATTCATTAACTAGTCTGATTACAAAAGGTAGGACAAATGCAAAGCGAAAAGGCGTTACAAAGGTGATTACAATTAATTGAAGTCTTCAGGAAGATTATTCTTCATTTTGGAATACTGGGATGCCCATAGTGACAGACGATGTTCGATTAGTGCTTGCTATTTTTTCAGCTCTTCGATTTCTGGTACTAATTTATGCGCCGTTTCGAGATGTTGAATCCCCGTTTGCACCACTTCAGCCAACTTGTTCCGCTTGGATTGTTTGATTTCCTCTTGACGAGACTTGGCAGTTTTAATCTTCGCTTCGAGACATTCAATTTCTTGTTCCCAGGATTTGATGTTCGCTCCACAAATTTCATACTCCTTCTGGCGCTTTGCATGCTCAAGCTCGAGGGCACCAGCTCTGGTTGTTGCTTCGTTAGCAGCATTCCACGAAGAACTATGAGAAGTTACTTTCGTGTTGAGTTTTTGGTCAACATCTCGCTTTCGAAGGTTATCAGCTTGGAGTATGAAACCTGGAGTATGATCCACCTTCTTTAAAAGATTGTTTAGTCCAAAACAACTGGTAAAATCTTTGCTTAGAACTTCGATAAGGTTGGTTTCAAAGAATTTCTTCTTTATCTGACGAAGGAGGTTTGGAGTATCATTTCCCTTACCACTTTCCGCCAAAATGTTCGAAGAAGACTCAACTGTGATAGGCGAAACATTTTTGGCTTTCATCATAGCCTTGAGGAAGCTCACGGGGTCGGTATTCTTAAGTCGCTCTAATTCAACAGGAGTGAGCGCAGCAGGAATTTAATTCGAAGTAGTCGCAGGGCCAACTATAGTCCCAAAGGTCTAAGTTTCTTTGTTGCCTGGTGGAGGCAAACTAGAAGCTTCATCCATATTCTCATGTTCAAAGATAGTATTTTCACTCCCAGTTGGCTGCTCAACTACATTGTCGCTATTAGAATGTTAAGGGTTTTCTTCCATGTCTTCGTCTTGATAGGTAGGTG
Source organism: Vicia villosa (assembly GCF_029867415.1). NCBI lineage: Eukaryota > Viridiplantae > Streptophyta > Magnoliopsida > Fabales > Fabaceae > Vicia > Vicia villosa. The sequence goes on along the minus strand of NW_026706494.1, from coordinate 27,719 downwards.
GAGAAGTGTCATTGGAATGACTTTCCTCAGCATGTACAGGTGAAACGATAGTCGCAATAGGTTGAATGTCTTCGAGAACTGGAGAAAGGACAGGAGATTTGCGTCGAGGAATACCTGTTGCATAAATCAAAATTTGTTAAGATAGAAAGTTGCGAAAAAACTTGTTTGTCGATCGAAGGACAAATGTATACCATGAAGGTTGTCAAGATCAATGTTGAGATCTGAAGTTTTGAGGTCAGAAGTAGTTGTGCCTACATGATCCTACAAATACAAGGTAAAACCTAGACTTAGAAATTAAAGTTAAGTGTGAAGAATTGTTATAGTTTAAAATTCAATACCTTGGTCGGGAAATTGTTTGGGCTCGAGTTATGATCTTCGACAACTGGGACATTACCAGCAGTCTTTAAAGGTGATGCATCAGAAGATACCTTATCACTCGATGAAGTGAGTTTTGAAGTCCCAGATCCCTTTTCTTTGGTTAAAGAAATAGTAGTCTTTTGTCTTTTCTTCGTAGCTTGTCTGGTACGAGGAGGAGATTTGTCATCATCATCTGAAGCACTAGTGTTGGAAATTTTCCGTTTCGGAGGTGTCGGAGGCTTCAAAATCTGAGAATCTGCACATTGAACAAAGTGAATAATATTCAGAATAAATGCACAAATTAAAGTACAAAATATATACGTACCGTTGGTTTCTTGCCAGTAGTGGCAGAATCATTCCCACTTGCTTTGTTGCTTTTCGAAGCTTCAGCGCCCTTTTGTGCAGCTGCCTCCTTAATAACTTTCTTTCGACTTACAGCTGTGAACGAAATAGAAGTCAGTATATAAGTAAGGAAAGAAGGTTAATCGAAGGATAATCCAAACTCCAACCTTCATGTATAGGAGTCAAAACACGGACGTGCTCAAGACTTATATGAAGATATTCCTTGAAATTATCCAAAGTATGCTTAGTCAGAACCACTCGTTCAGTGCGTTTTTTGGATTGTTCACAAAGGATTTTGGGGACATTCCCACACACAAACCAGTCTGGAAAAGGAGGACTTAGAGCCACACCAAAATCAGTACTAGGTAGGGGAGGGAATTTTTGAGGATTGAGTTTGAAAGCAACTTCATAGCGTTGTTCAGGTCGAACATACGTGGGCAATTTCAACTTATCCAGTTTAGATGAAATTTTTTTACGCAAAGTGACCGCAGCTTCACAAACGGTCCGACTAAGGTCATCAGGCCTGTAGATAGTTTCAAAGAATTTTTGAAAGGCTTGGATTTCTTTAATATGAGTCGTAGTACCTTTTTTGAAGTTCGCCTGCACATTAGCAAAAGCTTCAGTTAGTTCTTGAGAAAGGCTTTCAGCATCGAAGATTTGCGTAGTATAATACTCTGTCCACCATTGATGGAAATCTATGGTAGAATAGAAGGCAAGCTCGAAGGAGATGGGAGAGAGGGTCGTGATGCCAACATACTTGGAGATTTTGGATTCATATTCCTCTTCGGATAAATGCATAGTGTGCAAACACATGTGATTCCTCTTGTCATACATGAATTTTGGTTTAAGCTGAACCAATCCAAATTGCCTTGATACAAGATTTGGTTGGTAGAAAATGAGACAACAATGACTCTTGGGGGATCATAATCGGTGGTACAACAACTTAGGTGTTAGAAAAGCCTCCTAGATAACCATGGACTCAGCTTGCTGATCTAGAGAAGTTGCTGGAAATTCTCGAGTGAACCATTCAGGACCTACTTCTCTTTTTACAAATGGAGCCATGGAAGGACTAAACTGATAACGTTTAGCGAACATCATCATGTACGCTCGAAAAGTCTCGCGAAGCTTTCCTGATTCTTCTTTGGGAGTTAGGTGAGATAGTCTAGTCCCTTCTACTGTTCAATTTCTAATTGTCGTATCTTCTTCATCCACGATACCTTTGAATGGGAGATAAGCTTCAAAAGTAGCATTGAGCCATAGCTGCAATAACCAGAAAGGGACAGCGAAGAGAATAGATCCTGTTTTATAATCTTTGACGAGATCAGTTGCTTCGCCAAGATTTTCGTAAAGGAACCCTAAAACTAACTGGCTTAAGTTTAACCTTTTTCCAGCATTTATCTGGTTAGACATTCAAAGATACCTCTTTGCTACTTGGAGAGACCTAGAACAAAAAACGCATCTCGAAAGCCAGAGTGCTAGAAATGCGATATGCTCCTCATCTGTGACTTCAGTAGTTGTTTGGACATGGTATCTCTGGATGAAAGTAGTGTAGGTGGCTTTAACTTCGTTAAACTGAATGGTATCAATATCCATGAAGTTGGGATCGAAGATTTCCCCAGTTGGTTGAAGCCCTGTGATAGCGGCTATGTCGAAGAGAGTGGGGGTAATCATTCCACAAGGAAGGTGAAAGGTATTGTGAGAAGCATCCCAAAAATATATTGATGCTACTAACATAGTTTAGTTATATTCTAAACCTGTTTTGGATAATTGAATTAGATCATAAATCCCTAGTTCTTTCCAAAACGAAGCCTTTTGGTTTTCTACCTTAGTCAACCAAGCATAATAAAGGTCAGGATCTTTTGCTAAGGGGATTGATCTAAATACTCTTAGGAAATTGGTTGCATAATTCAACCTAATTTTCTCTAAGGCTACGGTGGCCTCAGTCGAAGCGTCATCTACATTGGCAGTTTCAGCCAAGATTAAGTTACCGTCTTCGTCTATTTTGTTCTTGCTAACCAGGGGCCTAGTCTTATAATAAGCAGGAAAGAATTTAACCAGGGGAGAACTACTTACTCCAGGTAAAGGACCCATAAAAGCATGAATTTTTCTAGAAATATCAAAGGGAATGATTACCTGAGAAGCGTAGATAGCGCGAGTTTCTGCTACGTTTGGATCTGGAATGCATTGTTGGTTACCTATTTGTGTGAAGCGTTGAAACCGTTGAACGGGTTGGAGAGCATTTGAAGCTTTCGATGTGGAAGTTTGAATGGTAGAAGACGCCATGGATAGGTTTGCTTCAAGAATTAGGTTCAAAAGGACACGCGGCAAAAGATGATTTAATCTAACGGCGGTCGAACAGTTGTTAGCCTTACTCCTAGTATCTAGGAGCAATGATCACAAGTAATGACAAAACATGGGAATGCGCGTTTTGAAGAGACGTTTTTGAAAATGACAAGAGGTTTTGAAAGATGAGTCATAAATGATTATGACGTTAGTCAGGTGTCTTGGAACTCTAAAAATTGAGTAAAACGAAATCTCATCATGATAAGAAATGCCTATTTCTCTTGTTTTTCGAAACAGGCATTTATTGGGGGCAATTTGTTAGCTGGAGATTTCGATTGAAGAAAATGTTCTTTGAAGAATTTAGAGTTCGAAGAAAAATGGCTTCTAATGGCCATGTTCGAGGATGTTATTTAAGTTGAAGTAAAGATGATGGAAATCGAAGCTGAATCGAGATAAATTGTCTTTGGGACTTAAGCGTTTTCTCGAAATACAAAGAGTATTGAAGCTTGGCGTGTTTCATGGCATCCTCGTCAGAGATCACGTTGCCACGTATCGAAAGAGAATTCAGGCGGGAGGATTTGAATTTCGAAACATTCTGTGTAACCGAACAAGGACAGATGGCGCCCCAGGGATTCGAAGCGTATGCATGTGAGCAACGTGGCATTTCGTTAGTGTAGGACCGTTAGGGTCGAAATTAGTATAAATAAGGGTCTTAATATCAGGATCCGGGGTGTTCATTTTGTACAAATCACTCACAAAATTACTCAAGTATCAAGTGTTAAGAGAAAGAGTTCGCTGAGAAATGTACGTATGACACCAACACCATTTTAAATACGTTTGTATTTTTCTTTATTCAAGTATCTTTCCAGTATTTTTATCTTTCGTTTAGTTTTATTTCTAAGCCTGCTTCATTTACCGCTATTTTACATTCCTGTAGTTTACATTCTTGTACTTTGCATTTCTGCACTTTATATTTCTTTTACATTTCGTCAAGGTTATATTTACGTGTATAACAAGTTTATTTCGCAAGATTATTCACACAATCACACCATAAACAAGATTCAAAGCAAAAAACCAACAAATATGAACCAAATTATATCAAAAGACAACTATTTGACTATGTCCTAGGATCAATCTAGTCGATCCTGCGAGTAACCAAAGTATAAACTATAGTTTGGAAGACTAGCGGTTGTTTACCGGAAATCACCGTAAACATTTGTAAAGTGTGATGAAGTTGAAAATGAAAACTTCGACCTAGAATCATTCTCTTGTCAAAACCGTGTAATGCCTTGGTTCAAGTGGGGTCCCAACTACTTCTTCTTCATGGCTTCAAAAATCTTGTAAAAAAAGACTTGGACCAAAGATTACTAATGGGCCTGAATTCTTGATATGGACTCCTCTTGAATTGGACCTTCCCTTTTTTAATACGCCCCTACTAAGAACTAAAATAAAATGACAAAATAAACTTGATTTTGAATTTTAATAAGAAATTCAATCTGAAATTAAACTGAATTGAAAATTTAAATTTAAATCAAAAGGTTCATAAAATCGAACAAAAATATTTCAAGAGGAATAAACATATCTTCTTTTTATTCTTTCAAATTAAATGTAAATAAGCACGTAAAAAGAGGGTCAAAATTGGGGTATGACACACTTGAATTTAAAAAATGTTTCAGAAGTAACATCAAACGTTTCTAAGATTGTGCATAACAAAGGTGTCTACGAATGGAACCTTTGTATAGCAAATAGGATTCCGATTCAAAAAGAGTCACAAAATTGTCTTGAACTCTATCTCAAACATATGTGAGTCTATCAAGAATACTCATGTAGCCTAGATACTCCTTAATAAAGAGTATCGCTATTATAAGAAACACCTTTGGTAACACAATATTACCACGACAATTTATCCATTGTAGTAATATCTCATTTTTTACACGCATGTTTTTTTTATTAAGAAATTTTTCATCAAGGTTCCTTTATATAATCGTTGGTATATAATTTGGGTGACAAGCTTCAAATCCCAGCATCAACATTTTTCCATTTTTTACTAAAAATAAGTGTGCATTCATTAACATTTATTTTTATTAAAATAGTGAAAGTATAACAACTATAGTTGTTTCAACAAACCGTGGTTATATGTTCTATATTCCACTATGGTTGAATCATGCAACCGTTGTGAAATTATTTCCCACAATATTTTTTTTTCAATAACATAACAGGTACTTTATTCCTTTCATAACACATAGGGATGCCCAAGCGAACGAGACAACAACAAATATCATTTCTCGAAGCGAAATCTTCATTATCTTCATTCATTTATGGAAGCGAAATCTTCACCACCTTATCATCATCTTCAAATATTATTTCTGTTACGTTAGCAAACAAGACAACAACGATAATAAAAGCTTCACCATCTTCAATCATTTCTGGAGGCGAAATCTTCACCATCTTCACCATCCTCTTTGAATATCATTTATGGTACGTTACTATTCTCTTATGAATTTTTAGGTTCTTCGCTAGGGTTTCTTTTGTTTCTTTTTTTTAAACATGTAAATGGTGTTTTTGTTTACGTGATATTTCATGAATCAATGGCTTCTGTTTATGGTCTTCGAAATTGTAATGTGTATTGTTCATGTTTTATACAGATTTTGTAAATATGCTTTAGGTTTCGGTGTTGGATATGCATATGCATATAATCATATTAGGATGTTGTGTGTATAGAATTAATGTGTCATTCACATTAGCCTTTTGATATAAATTTTAGAATTCGTTATGGATCGTAGTTGGATGAAAGCTAATAGGTTAGGTCCGGTATATGAGAAAGAAGTTCCTGAGTTCCTTGAATTCTCCAAAAAAATGTTGTTGGCAATAATGGTGGCTTTAATTGTCCCTATGTTGTTTGCGAAAATATCAACAAACTATCTTTGTCCATTGTCAAGGATATATTTCTACTTGATTGGAATCACATTTTCATCAGAAAAATATGTTTTTAAAGAATTTTACAAAACACTTTGCAAAAAAAAACATCAGTAACAGGTAAATTACTTTCTACAAGAATTCAGAAACTCACTATTTTTATGTTAATGTACCTTTATGTTATTTTTGGGAAAGAGATACTATGTTTATTGTTTCCGGTATCTAGTTCATCGTATGAAGAATTTCATAAATGGATACAATATTACCTATCTAAGTACTGTTATATCAGTTAGGTAATGTATTATTCTTGCAAAATTTATTCTAGGTACTCAATTTCATGAATGTTATTGTAAGCTACTTTAGGGTCAAATAAAAGATAAATTTTGTAACTTTCTACTGAAAAATATAAAACACTAACCATAGCAGTAGATCTTGTATCCAATCTTTCAATAGTTTTTATGTATGAACCCACATCAGGTTTGGATGTCCGAGCTACTGCTGGTGTAGTTATGCATGCAATGAAGAATGTTGTTGCCTCGGGTAGGACCATGGTTTGCACCATACATCAGTCAAGCATCGATTTACTTGAGGCTTTTGGTGAGGTAGTCAAAAAAACCTTCTTTTGATAATTTTCTGTCACTGAAAAGTTACATTACATATAGGAATGCTTCTACTTTGGGCCATCTATTTGCAAGTGCGTCATTTATGTGTACTACTTTAAATTGAAGTTTTATTGTTGTGATATTTTGACTGTATCTATTTTTTTTGTGACTGAATAAGTTGACCAGAACTATTAATTGATAAAATTAATATCCAAAGAGAGATCCATTATATGTGTTGTTATTGACTTCATTGAGGATTATGAAGATGAAAAATTGAGGCAACACCATTAATTTCTACCTTGAAGACATGCCAATGATATATTCGAAGTGTGACATAAGACATACTGGTTCATGCTTCATAATATGTGTAATCCATTAGTTATTTTACCGCTCTTCTTGAATCTTCAACACGAAATGTTTCTTACCTAGAATGTTAGCATGAAAGTACAAGTTATTTATGTATAAATTGTGAAATGTAGTAGGATAAGAAAATTCTATTTTAGAAGAATTATTTTCAATTTTATCTTTACAGGTTGTTGTGTTTATTTTTTTGTAGAATATTTCTTTTGCAGTTTTCTGAAAACTCTTGATGACAGGTCAGTTCTACCTCCATGACAAGAACCATCTTTTCTTCTCAAATGAATTTGTTCAGATAAAGAGAGGAAAACAAGTGGAATATTTAATTGAATAAAAAAGACTACAGAATAGTGTCTAAAATTATTTAAATATCTATATTCACTAGTGAAAATTATAAAGCAGGAAAGAGAATGAGTTTTATTAATATCTATAAATTGATTAATCATATTTATTTTACATTTGTGATTTTCTTTTATGTTCATCACATTGCTTTTTCTGTGCTAGATGCAAAAAGGAGAAATTAGTACTATGATTTTCAAGGTTTTTTCTTATCATTGGAGCATGTAGAAATGGTTTATTGGCTTAGAAAGATGGGAAATTCTGTTGGGCATACATATGAATTCTATTACTTACATATCGTTTCTTGTCTTCATTGTAGATTTCTTTTGCAATTGTCGTTGTGGAGTTGAATAAATCGTTGTTGTCAATGGTAGAGTTGTTGGATGAGTGTTTGGCTATAGGAGAGTCTATGGGAATCAATGAGTTGCATCGATTTCACTTGGGTTCAGCTTATTTGATTATGTTATTTTGGTTCGAGGAGATGCAAAAGAGGTTGTTGAATGCTTCCAACTATGAAATTCCTGCTGAAATCATTGTGGTTTTGCATATTAGAGGACGAGTGGGGTTATCGGTAATGTACGTTTCAAGTTATTAAGTGTCATCAAAAGGTTCGTTTGGGGCTCCATTCATGGCGGAATGTTGTGTGTCTAGTGTAAGAGAGCATCTAATGAAAGGATTTGCAGCTAGGGAGTGCATTGTTTCCCTATCAATGTATGAATGTCTCACTTATAAATGATTTTCAACATTGTCAAATTTGCTTATAATTGATTTTCAACATTGTTGAATGCTTCCAACTTTAATTACAAAACCTTGCTTGGAGCTTTGCAAAAGGGTTTACTTCTGATTTCACTCCATCTAAGACCTGTAAACACTATATCCTCACTCTCTAATCCTTCCAACCACCCTAGAAATTTCATGCTATGGTATCGGAACATAGTGCATTCTTGAAACCAATCCTTCATTCTCAACCAAACTAACCTCACAAGCAATTTGTTCCTGATCAAATATTTCATTCTAAACTCACTCAAGCCTCTATAAATAGAGGAGCAAACCATTATATATTTACTTTGATAAAATAGTTAATATAATTTAAATATTTATGATTATATAATAATAATAATTATTGAAATATTAAAATAATATTTAAAAATGTTTCAACGCTTGTCAGTTTGGGCCTTAGGAGCAACTCAAAGAATGGCAGCTAATCTTTTTAAAACAAGGAAAAGAAAAATAGAAAGTGAGATCTAAATGATTAAGATGTGTGTTTTCTATAAAATTGGTTAGAAAGAAAATTTGTTAAAAAAATTGTATTGGAATAATAAGTTGAACTTATGGGACCACTAATCCTTGTAGTTAGGAATTTGACATGTTTAAGCCTTCATATTTTTTTTGTCATTGAATTAAGATTAAATAATTAAAATTTTAAGTAAAATGTTTTTTATTTAGTATAAATTAAAAATAATGTATAAATTTTAATTATTTGGTTTTAATTGAACAATCGTAAAATTGTTGAATATGTGAATCTAACAAAAAAATAATTGTAGGAGATTTGATTTCGAATTCATAAGAGCGTTGGGAGGAGGATAGAAACTAGAGAAATAATGAATTTGGAGATATTTTATTTAAAGGGTATTAGTTTTAAGAAATTTCTGATAGAAAATTAATGTGTTTTAATTTGAGATGAATGGACAAAAACTTATGAAATTTATTTTTTATTGGTAAATTCTTTTTACACAAAACCATTATTTTACCACATCAACATTTTTTTTATGGTTAAATTCTATCTATGGTCAAAAGTACTACTAATCAAAAAATAATTATAAGCTAATAATTGAATATTTTTAATTGTGTTAGACATTTGAACATATTGGAAGAAAAAAAATGTAAAGCAATAACATTAGTATATTAGACTTTAATAAGAATCATTCTACATTTTAGAATTGTTTTTGACCCATGTTTGGAGTGGGAATTTGTCTTAGTTGGAGATTCCCCACACAAAAGATACTTTTAAGAATTGGATTTTTCATGCAAGTGGTTTGAATGGCCAAAATTATGATACTACTACTAGTACCACGCATGCAGAATCTATTAGAGAATCATTTGTGGACCAAGTTGCTTTAATCAATAATTGAGCCGTTTTTTATTTTGTTTTGTGTCTTCATTCGTTGTTTCGGATATGAGTGAAAGGAGGAGGCGTCACTGCTTAGTCAGCGGGATAGAATCTTTTGGAATTTTGGCGGGGGCTACCAAATCAGACAAGCTTTGTGACTTTCACGAGTCATACATAGGTTGTAATGAATAAATATTGTCATGGTGTGTGATGGGTCAGAGGTTGTCCCAAAAGCCAGCTTGTTTGATGATGCAACTCTAACTTCTAGTAAAAAGATTCCGCCCATCACTAACTTGAGAACAAGAGATTCGAATCTTTTACTCAAGTGTCACTAGTTGAGATTCTTTTTAATTCTAAATAAAAATAAAAATAGAAAACTCAATCATTAAAATATTTGTGGCGTATAATACAGTATATTTTTAAAATGTGTGATATATATTTTGTGTAATTTAACTCTACTAGAGAGCAGCATCAAATAGAATTATGAGAGGTGTCAAACCTATTCAACATCATATCTTATCTTTTTTTTGGAGCATTATCATATATGGAATTTATGTCATTCAAAGCAACTCTAATTTGAGGTTGATTATCGAGAAAGTTACCATTCTAGTTTTGCACAAGGAGGATCTCTTGGTTCGAAAGCATTCTGAATCAGGTAATCTGTCCATGCAGGAAGCTTATAATTTTAAAATTAGACACGTCTCAAATCATTGAAGTTGGTCTAAATTCATTTGGCATAAGGATATACCACCCTCTAAATCCATAGTTGCATGGAGATTGATGCATAACAAACTTCCAACAAATGATAATTTGAAAGTCAGAGGTTGTCACCTTCTCTCTATCGGCAACCTTTGTCTTCATCAACAAGAAACATCTTTCCACCTCTTCTTTGACTGTAAGTTCGCTTCTAAGTTATGGAGATGGTTTTCTACTTTGTTTGACATCCTTCTATCATTCGCTTCGGTGGAAGGTATTTGGTCTATTTGTGATAAGAATTGGTCCACCCAAGCCAAGGTCATTATTCAGGCCTGCATCATGAATATTATCAGCACTACTTAGCAAGCTCACAACAATGTTAGGTTCCAAGAGAATTTTATTCTTTGGAAAGAAACAATTAATGAGATCTCTAGTAATGTTGCTATGACTGGAAAACTCCACCAATCTGACCTTCAAAGGTGCTATGTCTGATCTCTTGCTTCTGAAGAAGCTCAAGGTCGATGTCCTTCTCCCAAGTCCGCCCATCTCTGAGGTTTTTTGGTCCCCACCCGACCTGGGTTGGGTGAAATGTAATACTAATCTGACAACTACTGCCTCGGGGAGTACTTTTCGTAATCATCTTGGCGATTTTGTGGCTTGCTTTGTTCAAAATCTTGGTGTGGTTTGTTCCCTCACTGCAAAAATTAATGGAGTGTTGAAAGCAATTGAAATCGCAACCTCAAATAATTAGAATATGTAATCTGTGGATTGAATCAGATTCGGATCTCGCAGTAATGATCTATAATAAGAGGTTTATAGTTTCTTGGTCTTTAAGAAACAAATGGGAGAATTGTCAGCTTATCCTTCAGGGCATGAACTTTATTACTCACATTTTTCGGGAAGACGGGAAGGAAATGTATGTGTAAATACTCTCGCAAATTTTAGTCTCCAATCACAGGGTTATACTTTTTGGAATCAATTACCTAATTTTTTGAGAAAAAAATTAATTAGAAACAAGCTTGATTTGTCAAGCTTTAGGTTCACACGTCTCTAGCTTGAGTTATTTCTTATGTTTTTGTAATGCTCTTCCTTTTCTAATATATTTCTTAGCCGTTGTTGCTACTATTTAAAAAAAAACTCTACTATAAACTATTTACTATCTATCCATTAAAAATCAATTGCGTGAATTTCTTAAATTGCTCTTTCACTACAAATTATTAACACTAAGAAAATAACATTAAAGTAATCAACTAATATTGACCTTTTCACTTCTCGTCTCCTATTAAAGCATGTCATGAGTCCAATTTCAACATACATAAATCTTTTCAAGATTAACATATGGCATCAATTTTTAAACCTTCGTCAATTAAATCACAATTAAATATTACACCCACCCATTATCTCTCTTGATTAAAATTTCAAATCTCTCTCACATTTCTTTTTTCCACACTTTCTCACTTTCATTTTAATTTTTTCTCTATTTATTTATTTTCACTAAAAATACCAATAATCTATTTTTTAATTTTAATAAAAATAACCTTTTATTTTATCTCACGGGTCACTATCAATATGAGTGTACATGGGATGGGTTTGGCCAAATCCAATACCCAATCTATATAAGACACTTCGGTTTGGGTGAGGTAAAATAACCACCCGTTACATCAATGAGCTGGTTTGGACAAACCCACTTTTTATATTCTTAAAAAAAATCAGATAACCTATTTTTACTATTTCTTAGCATCATAAAATAATAAATAATAACATCAACTGGTAAAAATTATTATAAAATACTATCAACAAATTAAACTTGCATGAGATAAAATCGTATTAACATTAAAATAATCAAAGAGTGAAATATCCAAAATTAGTTGAAATCATAGTTCATTAAAATAGTAAATGTTCAAGAGAAAAAAATTGCCACAACTAAGTTATTATTCATCAAAATCATTAAAATTGTAAAAATAAATGTTTGATTAGAGGGTCAATGGGTTTTTTGAGTTTGGGTCTGGTTTTACCTAAAACCCAATTTTTAATGGGTTTTTTAGTTTTTGAACCCATATCCACACAATTACCCAACCTAACCCACTTTTATGAATTTTTTTGGTGGATTTGATCGGTTTTTGTGGATTGGATCAACGTAATATCTATTTTATTTTAATAAATCAATGCCTTAATTTGAGAGACGAAATTCTTATTTCTAAATATTCGTTTTTTTCCCATCTCACGGTTATATTTTCTTCTTCTTTTTGTATGATTATTTAACCCAATTAAATTTATATGATTATTGTTTATTTTACAATTAAGTAAATCATTTCAAATTTTGCAAGTGTATCGAAATATATTTTATATCGTATATAATATTTTTCATCTCACGAACCATTATCAGCATAATGTCTATTTTATTTTAATCAATAATTTGCTTTCAAATATTAAATATAAAATTTTCTTTCATCTCACGAGTTGTTTTTTCTCTCTTTGTATTTTAATACAATTGAGTTTATATAATCATTATTCATCTTCAAATTAATAGCTAATTTAACATTTAGATACCTATCTAAATACAATTTATATGCTTTTCATACAATTATTGGAAGATAATTTTGTAAAATTATTTATAATTTTTTTCTATACAACCATGATTACTTTTGTAATAAATTTTGTCATTAATCTTACAATAATTTTTCTCAAGAAGATGATTTGTAGAAAAATCCATAAGATAACATGTTTTCTACCAAATTTTGTTAAAATTCGTAGAAAATTGTGCAATTAAACAGAATCAATTAAGAAAAAAAATAGCAACATTGCGTCCATTGAGTGGGTGAATCCTTTCTAAAAAAAAATGTAAGAGTGTGTTTGCTTTAAGGTTTTAAATTATATCCCTTGAAATAGTATTTCCAGGTTTTAAAAGATTCAAGCGATTCATCATTTTTCGTATATTCAATTTTTATTAGAATTAATTCACTCTTTTAGATCTTCTAATTATTATTATGGTCCTCACAATATGGATTTCAATGGTCCTCAAATAAAAATAAATACTAAAATATTTTACTTTACAAATTAATTTTTACCATTTTTATTAATGTTTATTATTATTTTTTTTTTTTGTTTTTTGACTTTCACACTATGGTTCTCAGAAAAAATGGGCTCTAGTAATTCAGAACTTGTTCCGTGAAGTATGAGAACTGACCAAACATTATTCTCACCTAGAAATCGAATTAATGCTTATTATTGAATAGATGAATGATTCCTTTTTCTTTGGATCTCAATTCAATTGTTGACCTTTTTTTATTTAACGAATTAATTAATTATTTTTACTTAATGAATTTATTAATTGTTTTATATTTAATGTTCTTGCAATATATATATATATATATATATATATATATATATATATATATATATATATATATATATATATATATATATATATATATATATATATATATATATATATATATATATATTATTTAATTAATTTATATAAAAATAAATTATTTCATAAATAGGACTAGAGAAAATATAATAATAAATTATAAAAAAAGTTAATTTGACTTAAAAAAAAATATTTTTATGACTTTTTCCACATTTAAATGTTTATTTATAATAAAGTATTGTTTTAATTTTACTATGTAATATACTATTATTTTGCCTTAAAATAATAAAATATTAAAAAAAATGTATAAAGATTTAAAATTATAATAAATAATTATTTTCGTCCATTGAGTTGTTTATAGAGTTTTTCGTCCATTGGATCTGGTATATGTATCTCCGCTCATTAAGTTGTTGATAGGGTTTTCGTCGATTGGGTTTAGTATATGTACCTTCGCCTATTAGATTTTTTTAATGGACTTCTATAAATATGAGAAAGTTTCAAAATAGTATAGTCATTATTCGCTTACTCATTACACATACTTTGTGATCATGTTTGTCTGGGTTATTGTATTTCAAAATATTGATTACAACCATCAACATAAGTTTTCGGAAGATAGGTTGTCGAACTAGAAAGGTAAGAAACTAGAATATAGTTGTTCATACATAGCTCTAATGGATGATAACCCAGATGGAATCCACATTTATGACAGAGATCGTATCCAAAATAATTTAGATGTTCATTGTACGTTTGAAACACATAGAGGAGAATTGAATCAAGGGGTTGATTATCCATTTATTTTATGTGTTTTTGTTGATTAGCTGACTAAGAAGCATGTTAGATTTTAATTGATGTAGTTTTATTTTATGCTTATGTCATGTTGTGTGGTGACTGGAAGTTGTTAATTTTAAATATATTTTGTACTTTTTAAAGCAAACAAATGATATTTGACTAATTAATAACTTGATTATAAGGTGAACTTTACAATAAACAAACATAGTAAATTAGAAGTGCATGTAACATTGGGCAGTTTTTGTGGCTATGGTCGGTTAATGATAAATTTTACATTTTATTTCTTTTGTTTCTCAATATTGTTCATTTCGGTTCTAATAAAGGCACTATTTGGGCATCCTTTCTTGTTTTCCTTCGCATATTGTCATTGTGGCAAAGTGTAAATCCTTTATATTGAGGTCAATAGTCTTTGTGGTGAAGTCCAAGGAAGCTTTTCTTATAGACCTTTAATATGTTAACATTGTTGTACATCTGGTATGTGTATAGAGTAGTCTTGATGTATACTAAAACATGTAGCGATAACTTGCGAGCAAGGTACATGAAAAACTTGAAATTTCTCATACTCACACCATTATTTTTGGAGGTTAACATTGAAAAGTTCTATTCGTCGACCCTTGTTATGGTTAATTGTTTCATGGACCATGATATAGTATCTCAAGAGATCAAATTGCATAACATTATGGATGTTATATTTTAGCACTTCTTGCATAATTCCTTGCGATTACTATGTATACTTGCCCTGAAGCCGATATTTTTGCCATTCATCTCCTATTTTTCCAACCAAAGATCCCAACCTCCAATATGTTGATTGTATTAAAGCTGTAATGGGTAGGTTGGAAGTGGCCTTAAGCACCAAGGTCATTGACTCCGCAAGGTTGATTGTCATGTGGCATCATCTTTGACCTTTGTCAAATGCTCGAGCCCACTTTTCTTTTGGAATATTGTCTTCCTAGCTTAAAGCTTGCAGGTTTTCTTGACATATTTCCTAGCGGTAGTATTTAAAAGTTGGCTCATTCAAAGCTTATGTTGTATAAAAATATAGATAAGATAAGTTGAATGATATAACTTGTAGTTGTCGTAGTAAGGACAAATATAAAGTTTAACCCATGTTAATAACTTTTTGAGAAGTTCTTTGTCTTTGATCTTTCACATGAAGTTTTGTAAAATGTTTCTAATGTACTAAACATGTGAAGATGAAGAATATTATCATCCATTTTTTGGATCATTATATGTATTCTTTATAGATTCATGCATATTAGATATCAAACAAAGGTTGACTTAGGAGGTAACACTTGTTCAAAAATTATTGTAAAAAAACCTTCAAGCACTTCCTATCTCACATTCTCCAATGTAAATGCTATTGTAAAAATGTTATGGATTCCAAATTGTGAATAAACATTAATAATGTCTCTTTATTTTACCATACAACCATGTTCTATCCACTTGTACAATGAGTTTGCAATATTCAAAACCATTGATACATGGTTGGAAAGCCTAGAACATGCAACGGAAGATCCTTAAACCACTGAGTTAGGTTCCGTCGTTTGACATTACAGGTAGTACTGCATGTAGTTATATTATAGTACCACAAAGAAATATTTTCATGAATGACAACCATTGTGAAAGATCGTTATGACTCAGACTACTTCTCACAGTACTTTTATTGCATAATCTTTTGGCGATTACATGTTTCGATTCGAAGATGTACATAACATAAGAGAATACAACAATCATAAATTAAAAATAACTAAACATGAAAACCTAGGTACTACCAGATGATTCTGGATCTTTCATCATCTTGATTATGTCGTCGATATATCTTGAAATTCACGCATCAAACTAGATCGTCCTCTTAGTTATTCTACGGCGAAATGATTTCCACATGGCCTTCACATCTTCATCGGTCTTCAACTCAATCATGTTGTATTTCACCATTCAATTACTATCAATCCAATCTTCATGAAACTCTATCTTTTCTATCCTTCTGATATCAATATCAGACACCAATTTATTCAACTTATCTGTCAAGTTGGCGAGAGATGAGACGCCATTCGAAAACTTGAACTTAACAAGGAGGATTGTCTCCGTTGAAATACATTTATGCCTTAATCAAAAATTAAGGAAGATGCATTTTTTAGATGTCTTTCTCTATAACATATGCCCCTATTTATACAACTTTGGGTTCATTCTAGACCACACAAAATTGTCGGTGAAATCACAACCCTACAAAATTATCCGAAAAATCATGATTGTTAAATTTACTCAATACACTATCGGAAATTTCACCTTTTAACTAAATTTTCGGTACAGAATGGTAGATTTTGAAATTGTCGAAAAAAATTGTAACTTACTGAAATTTTCAACATGTATTGGAAATTTTGTTCGGAAAAGTTATTCTTTTTGATAAGGGGTATTTTCAATATTAAGAACAATTGGGGTGGCGGGGGGGGGGGGGGGGTGTCAAATATAATTTTGGGGGTGGTAAGATAAATGCTCCCATAGTTGGGTATCCTAAATCCTTTAAACTATCAAACACTTCAAAGTAGAACTAATAATCCAGATCACAATCCCAAACACACTCGAGGCCACTATAACCTAACTTCTTAAACTCAGTAAATCTCCCCATGGTGTAACACACACTGAAGCCTCTTATCCTTACCATAATTAATCTAAAGAAATATAATGAGAAACAAATCAGTAATACTTAAACGTGCATAATGGAACCGTCTTATTTTATAAAAAATATATTCAAATGTAATAAAGATTGAGGATGAATCACATGTGATCCGTCCGACTATAACAACCAGAGTGTTCATCGAGTATTGATGAGTCATCAAAAGTTCATGTTGTAGCTTCGTCATTCCTATCACATCAAACCAATCTCCTCAATTTGAAAATTTAGGGTGTTGTAGCTTCATCATTCCTATCACATCAAACCAATCTCCTCAATTTGAAAATTTAGGGTTCACAAATCAAAAGTTGAAAATTAGTGTATAGAAACAAATTAGGATTGAAGTAAAAATCTACGTGTTACCACATCAGCATAGCTTAAAAATATCAAAAAGCCATGTCAAATTAAAATAAAGCCAAGTTGATCGTTCTCTCTCTCTCTCTCTCTCTCTCTCTCTCTCTCTCTCTCGTGCTTCCTTCTGATAACTTCCAAACGTTTCTGCTAGAATTCATTACTCTAAACTATTTCTTCATCCAAATGAACTTTCTCACAGTCTTATCCGCTCCGATCTCTCTACTTGTAGCCATACTCATCGCTTCTCTTCATCTTCTCCACCCCGCATTAAGTAAGAACAGTACAGCACAACCTCTCTCTTACAAACATGTCACTTTTGCATGCATAAATGAATGAATTAAAATCCTTTTCTGGGTTTTGCAGATTTTCTTCCATGGAAGAATCTTCAACCGTCTAGTATTCAATTAAAGGCTGATTTGATAATAATAAATGGGGTGATATTCACAAGTGATGAATCTCTCCCGTTTGCACCGTCCATGGCCGTGGCTAATGGAAGGGTTCTTCGTATTGGGAACAACTCTTTTGTCCAGGTTCATTTCATTTTTCTTATTTCTTACCTATGAGCACGGATATCGGAAACATGACACTGACACGACACAGAAGTTGACGCCATAATAATTTGATACAATGAATAAATTAAATATAATAACAAGTGTTGTTGTTGATTTCGGACACCAATACTAATAATAACACAACCACAATTTTTTTTCCAGAGGTGTGGCTGCTAAAGTGTTTCTTACAAATATGGAAATTTGTTGAATAAGTAGTGAATTAGTTAGAACTCCCTTAGGTAGGAATTAGGTAGTTGTTGTTAATAAGTAGTTAGATGGTTATGGTTTTAAATTGTGTTCGTGGATGTAGTTGGGTTTGCAGGTGTTTCTGTTGTAGTTTGTGCGATGCCCATTGCGGCTGTTGCGATATGAATTTTGATTAAGAGGTGTTTTATACAGTTAAAAAAATTCTTAATGTAATGATTTTTCATTATTACATAAATTGAGTTTTGAGGGTTCTGAAGTTTTGAGTTTTAATGAAAAAGAAACATGAGTGAAATTGTCTGATGCAGTTCCTAATGTGGCCACATGCTTGATGTCAAATTACACCGAAATTGCACTCCGATGTGGTTGCAGAGACTACTGCATTAGTAATATTCCGAAATTGAAATTGCGGTTACAGACCGTAATTTATAACCATGGGTTAATCTTCCACATTGTATCCAATTCAATATTTTAAAAACAAAACCAAACCCGCTAATTCAACCGATTGAATCGAGAAGCAGCCAGTTTGTCGGTTGGTTTAATCCGGGCTAAACTGTAGTTTGGTTGAACTGATTGAACCTATGTTCAATTGTGGCTGGTTTAACCGAGTTCGAATTACTCATTTCCATGATCAGTTTTCGATAAATTTATTACATTTTCATATAATGAAGCTTCATATGTATCAGTAGACTTTCTATCTCTCTTCTAAGTATGATTTGGAGCTATGATACCATCTGATTTCTAACAAACTCTGTATAGGAAGTAGCAGGTCATGGAACTCAAGTGCTCGATCTTGAAGGGAAAGTCGTGCTTCCTGGATTTATCGATTCACATGTTCATTTCATTGCTGGTGGCCTACAGGTGTTGTAGATACAACCTCATAAGTTTTCTTCTCTCCGAGATTCTTGCGAACTTGTCTCGTTTGCTTTCTTTTTAATTATAGTCATGGATGCAGATGATGCAGGTGGGACTGAGAGGCGTGAATAAGAAGGAAGAAGTTATTAGAAGAATCAAAGCAGCAGCTGAAAGTAAAACTCGAGCTCTTGCTTGCTTATTTACTTCTTTGATGCACCATTGATGCAAAGAAACAAGACGACGAATTACGATATTAAAGTTTAATTTTGATTTGTCACGAATCATGTCTTTGATACCTATACTTATTTACACGGGTAATGTTAGGTGCGAAACCCGGTTCCTGGATTTTGGGCGGTGGATGGAACAATGATCAATGGGGAGGAGATTTGCCTGCTGCCTATTGGATTGATGACATTACTCCTAATAATCCCGTAAGGAATACAATGTTAACTTTGATTTGAACAAGTTCATCGTACACAGGACATGAATCTAAGTTGAAGTTTGCAAGCAGGTTTGGCTATCGAGAATGGACGGGCATATGGGATGGGCTAATTCAGTGACGCTAAGGCTGGCTGGCATTACAAACTCAACCGAGAGTCCAAAAGGAGGAACTATAGTGAGGAGTGCCGATGGAGGTAGTAATTTATTATTCTTATGCATGGTTTAATCTGCGACAAATTTAATTCATATGTACTGACAGTGTGAAGATTTTTTTACTAATTGTTGTGTTGGGTTGTTTATTTCATGCAGAACCTACTGGATTGCTAGTTGATTCTGCAATGACGTTAGTAGTCTCCCGAATTCCCGAGCGTACGATAGATGACAGGAGGGAAGCTTTGCAAAAAGCAAGCAATCTAGCTTTGACAAACGGTGTGACAACTGTTGTTGATATGGGAAGATATTTTCCAGGGGTTTCCGCAGAACTTCCTTGGGAGGATTTTACAGGTTTAGTGATCTAGTTCGAGCTCTAATGCTATTCCAACTATTTACTCAGTCGTATAAAGCCTCAATCTTTGCTTAAGATGAATGTTTGTGTTTTGTGTGAATTGTACAGATGTTTATCAATGGACTGATGCTATGTCGAAAATGAAAGTTAGAGTATGTTTGTTTTTTCCAATGGAGACATGGCCACGGTTAGCGGTATTAACGAACAAATGCTTTTTTTTTTCAAGAAATTTTATGCATTATGACATTTCCATTACTTGCCAATTTTTATGTATCTGAATTCTGAATAGCTTTTTCTTATTCCTCCTTAGGATCTGGTTAATAAAATGGGCCGTGCCTTAAGTCAATGGGTGTATTTCGGCGGTGTCAAAGCTTTTTCTGATGGTTCTTTGGGTTCCAATAGTGCATTGTTTTATGAGGTGAGACCAGCTTTTCAAAATTTTTCACATTCAATATCCGCTGACGAACTAAAATCTAAATGTACTTCATGTGATTTAAGAAGCTTTGATTCATTGTACGATATGAATATATCGCAGTGTCGGTGTCATATGTTTTTGACTGTGTCCATGCTTCATGGCTTATGAAGTGATTACTTTTGTTTTTCAAATTTTGTAGCCGTATGAAGACGAGCCGGACAACTATGGTTTACAACTGGCAGAACTTGATACTCTTCTCAACATGACTTTGGAGTCAGATTTATCTGGTCTTCAGGTACTTTATTCTACTGCTACAACAAACCTGTGATGGAATCAGATGCAATTTTAGTTATTGTCTTTCTGACTATTGATATATTTCAGATTGCAATTCATGCTATAGGAGACAAGGCGAATGACTTGATCTTGGATTTACATAGCTCAGTTGCTTCTACAAACGGAATTAGAGATCGAAGATTCAGGGTATCTCTTTCGCTAAAATTTGAGAAACCTTCAGTGTCCTGTGTTTTTGATATTATCAGTGTCAGAATGTCCGTGTCTCAGTGTCCGTGTTAGAGTCTCTGTTTCATAGCTATTGTACTATCAAATATTTATTATCACATTCTACCGTGGGAGTATTTCTTTTACTATAATCATTTTGACCAACTGAGACTCCGCTTTCAGATCGAGCATGCTCAACACTTGGCACCTGGTAGTCCACAAAGATTTGGCAAAGAAGGAGTTATTGCTTCTGTGCAGGTTTCTTTTTATTACCATTATCGCTGTTTCCGTGAACTTGTTGATATGGACCATATCTTCATCAAATTGTTATCTTTAAACCATGTTCTTTACAAACTTTGTAATAGTTTCTTGTTTCTATTCATCATCAGCCAGATCACTTACTGGATGATGCCGACTTTGTTCCGAAAAAGCTTGGCAAAGATAGGGCTGAAAGGGAAACATATTTATTCAAGTCACTCTTAGATTCCAATGCACTAGTTGCACTTGGTTCTGATTGGCCAGTAAGTATTAGGACCGAAAGCCTTTTTCTGTAGAGGATATCTGGTTTCTGCCATAGAAAAACTGAAATTATGAAGTTGTACTTAACTAATCATTATGTTTCTACTTACTAGGTAGCAGACATGAATCCCTTGAGTGGCATAAATTCAGCAATGAAAAGAAAACCTCCCAATTGGAAAGATGCATGGATTCCATCAGAATGCATTTCATTAGAAGAGGCAATAAAGGGGTAAGCAATGAATTTTGTTCTAATGTTACATTGTTTGTTTATATCTTGTCTTTTATCTGCATTGACGACGTGAAACTGGTTCAAACCGGCGCCTCAACAATCAGATGTCCCTGCATAATTACCAACCGAACTGACTTCTCAGATATCAACATCAAAGCTTTTTAGTATAATAATAAAATCCTAACGATACGAAATGGAAATTTAAATGTTTCAAAACCCTTGATTCTTAATAGACTAGATTTCAATTTTCTTATTATTCTTGCATGTTTCTTAGATTCTCAAATTGATCACCCTTACAGGTATACAATTTCTGCTGCGCGTGCGAGCTTCATCGACAATGCTCTCGGATCCTTATCTATTGGAAAACTGGCAGATTTTGTTATATTATCCACTGATTCATGGAAAGACTTTGCTGAAACAGCGTCTGCATCTATAGAGGCAACATATGTTTCTGGAGTGAAAGCATATCCTAGAAACTCTCCGTAGGGCCAAACATTCGTGCGGATTCGGGCCCAAACTGCAAATTGAACATTATTTCGGGCGGTTCGGGTCCGATTTGTAGGTTGGACGGGTTACTCTGTCAAGTTTCAACAAGGTTGAACATTAATGTATAAAAATGTTTCATTAAATAAGCTTGAACCTACCAATTATCAAGTCTCAATTCTAGGTAGAATGAAGGAGGTGTCAACCTTAATCTGAGTAGAGTTAAAACACTACAAGAGTAATTAAAAAGTTATTGTAATTTTTTATAAAGACATTAGTTTGTCCATTACAAATGCATCATTAAATAAATATGAACCTATGAAAAATCAAGTCTCAACAAGATCATGACATCCTAGCAACACGCTGGAGATTTCAACCTTATTCAAAATGGTGTTAAAACACCGAAAGAATGATTAGTGTAAATTTACTAAACCATCAATGTCGAACAAATAGTGTTGGAATTAGACTCTCAAACCTTTGAGTAATTTCTTATCGTTAAAGATGACAATGAAGAAAAATAAGAACAAAAGTAGGATTGGGTTTGCGGAAATTAAAGAGAAGAAGAAAGTATTTTCTGCAGAGTTTCTCTCTGCCCACAAATTGTGGAAATTCTGTTATTCACTTGTAACTGCAACTTCTGTGAATACAAGTTATTGACTTGATTACAAATAATGAGGGTTACTCCCTATTTATAGATTTAGGTTAGCCTTCTCCCTAAGCCAAAGCCCAAAACTATAAAAGCCCAAAATACCTATTTTGGAAGTAAATCAAATATAATCTATTTTAAATCAAAATCAAATCTATCTAAATTTAAAACAAACTTTTTTGTAACAAACTGTTACACACTTCGACACAACTTGTGTTCGAGTAACAACCTGCCTCGACACAAGGAATTACAAATTAACACACCACCTAATTCATTGTGTCTAAGCTATCCACATTCATCATAGCTCTTAGTCTTCTGAATATTTCGACCAGCACTCCCTTCGTCATGATATCTGCAATCTGATTCTCAGTTCTGCAGTGTTCCAAATTCATCTTCCCTTTAGCTACCTGCTCTCGAAGATAATGGAACCTCATTTCGATGTGCTTGCTTCGACCATGTGCTATCGGGTTCTTCGCCAGATTGATAGCTGACATGTTGTCGATCTTCATGGTAATTGCTCCATGATCTTTACCTGTTATCTCTTCGACCAAGTTCACCATCCATGTTGCTTGACATGCACAAAGAGAAGCAGCTATGTACTCTGCTTCGCACGATGATAGTGCCACTACTGGTTCCTTTCTCGAACTCCAAGCAACTGGTGCACCACCTAGCATAAACACATATCCTGCTGTGGATTTTCGATCCTCAGCATCACTACACCAACTCGAGTCGGTGTAACCCATTAATTTGCATTCTTTTCCCTTATCAGCTACAGGAAACAGAATGCCATAGTCGAGAGTTCCTTTCAGATACCTCAGTATCCTCTTCGTCGCTGCTAGGTGCGATACCTTTGGCTTCTGCATGAATCTACTTATCATACCTACACTGTATGCTAAGTCAGGTCTTGTGTGACAAAGGTATCTCAATGATCCAATAAGTCTTCTGTATTGGGTTGGGTCGACATCCTCTTCATCTGGGTTCTTCGACAGTTGCAATCTTGTTTCAGCAGGTGTCGAAGTCGAATTGCATTCTTCCATCTCAAATCTCTTGAGAATTTCACTTGCATATCTTCTTTGATGCATCATCAAGCCTCTACTACTCTTGTAGAATTCGATGCCAAGGAAGTATGAAATTTCGCCCAAATCTGACATTTCAAATTCCTTGCTGAGATCACCTTTAAAGCCTTCGATCTCTTTCTTGCAGCTACCTGTTATCAACAAGTCATCGACATAGAGACATAGTATAAGCAATTCACTCTTGCTTCTTCTTACATATACCCCATGTTCAGTTGTGCACTTCACAAATTCTTTCTCCCTTAGGAAGCTGTCGATCTTCTTATTCCAAGCTCTTGGAGCTTGCTTCAGCCCGTACAGTGCTTTATGCAGTCTGTACACTTTTCTCTCTTCTCCATGTTTCACAAACCCAACTGGTTGTGCAACATAGACTTCTTTGTCCAAGGGTCCATTCAGGAATGCACATTTAACGTCCATCTGACACATGTGCCAATTGTTCATGTTCGCCAGACCAACAACCAACCTGATCGTTTCAATCATGGCAACAGGTGCAAAGACCTCGTCGAAGTCAATTCCTTCCTTCTGAAGAAATCCTTTTGCCACAAGCCTTGCCTTGTATCGAGTCACTTCACCTTTGGGATTACACTTCACCTTGTATACCCACTTCACATCAATTGCCTTCTTGCCTTGAGGCAATTCGACAAGTGACCAAGTATTGTTGTCTTCGATGGACTTCAATTCTTCATTCATAGCTTTCACCCACTTCGAATCCTTCAATGCCTCAGTTGCATTGACAGGTTCGACATATGCGTAGAAAGCGTAATGTACCAGCTCACCTTCATCATTGACTACATCATCTGATGTAATCACACATTCTTGCAACCTTGCAGGCATGTGTCTTGTTCTCTGAGGTCTGCCTGAGCCTGCATCACCTCTGACTTCTTCTTGTTGAACTTCTTCTCTTTCGACTTCAGTAGCTGGTTCGTCATAAAGAATTCTCACTGAATCCTTCTTGACATTTTCAGTCCAATCCCATTCTTTAAGCTCATCTATGATCACGTCCCTGCTGATCACTACTTGCTTGTTCACTGGGTCGAACAACTTGTATCCTCCAGTCGAATGATATCCTATAAGTATCATTTGACTCGACTTGTCATCAAGTTTTCTTCTCAACTAATCTGGCACATGTCTATGTGCTATAGATCCAAATACCTTCAGATGGCTCAAGCTAGGCTTCACACCAGACCAACATTCTTCTGGAGTAATTCCTTCTAGTTTCTTTGTCGGACATCTATTTAGAATGTATGTTGCAGTCGACACTGCTTCTCCCCAAAATTCTTTAGGTAAATGCTTGCCTTTTAACATACTTCTTACCATATTCATGATGGTTCGATTCTTCCTTTCTGCAGTTCCATTCTGCTGTGGAGTGTAGGGTGGCACCACCTCATGCACAATCCCTTCTTTCTCACATAACATGTCGAAGTCTTTCGACACATATTCTCCACCACCGCCAGTTCTCAAAACCTTGAGCTTTCGACCACTTTGTCTTTCGACCATAGATTTGAACTTGACAAATACCTCGATCACTTCACTTTTCTTCTTGATCAGGTAAGTCCATAGTTTTCGACTGAAATCATCTATGAATGTAACAAAGTATTTGTTACCTCCATTCGAATCCACCTGGATAGGACCACATACATCAGAGTATATGACATCAAGGATTGCCTTTGACTTGCTTCCTGCATCCTTGCTGAAGTTATTCTTGTGCTGCTTCGCCTGCACACATTCCTCACATACCTCGTTTGGAATGTCGATTTCTGGCAGTCCTGAAACCATATTCTTTCTTTTCAACTCTCTGATGTCATTGAAGTTGAGATGGCCTAGTCGATAGTGCCATATCCATTCATCTCTGCTAGCTGCAGTTGCAAGGCACTCGTGCTCCATCACATTGGGTTCGATCTTGAAGGTTCTATTTTGTGACATAGGAGCCTTCAAGATTAACCTCCCACTTGCGTCGACAACTCTCATCATCTTATCTTCGATCGAAACCTTGTAGTTCTTTTCGACCAACTGCCCAATGCTGAGTAAGTTGCTCTTCATGCCTGGTATGTACAACACATTGGAAATTACTGACCTCTTTCCATCTTTCCTCGTAATCATTACATCACCAATACCTTCAGCTGCTAGAGTATTGTCATTTGCAAATTTCACCATATTTTTTATCGAGGGTCTTATGTTGATAAACCAATCTTTTCTTCCAGACATGTGTGATGAGCATCCTGAATCCAAGTACCATTGGTCCTTGAATTTATCTTCATCTTTTGTTGTGACCATCAACAACATCTCTTCTTCTTCTTGTTTTGCAAGCTTTACATCACTTTCTTGACTTTTATTCTTTTCTGGACAAACTGTCGAATAGTGACCATACTTCTGACAGTTGAAACATTGAATGTGACTCTTGTCAGGCTTTCGACCACCACCTCTTCCTCTACCTGCAGCACCACCTCTTTGGTTGCCTTGGTAAGAGGGCTTTCTTTGATTCGACCAATTTCCTTCTTGCTGATTTTGACCAGTCGAATTGTTGTAGCCACCTCTACCTTTATTTCCAGTCCAGCTTCCTTTGCCTTTCTTTTCGTTTGCTGACTGAGCCTGCAGAGCCACATCGCTCTTCGACTTGCCCGCAGCTCTTTCAGCCATTCTTTGTTCATAAGATTCAAGCGTCCCTTGAAGCTCTTCTTTTGTCAATTTCGACAAGTCCTTCGACTCTTCTATGGCTACCACAATAAGGTCGAACTTAGGGGCCAAAGATCTCAAAATCTTTGAGACAACAACTCTTGTTGTTAATACTTCTCCACATATCTTGATTTGATTCACTAGTTTCGTAACCCTAGTGAAGATATCAGTTATGCTTTCGTTATCTTCCATCTGAAGCAATTCATATGTTCTCTTGTGAGTTTGTAACCTCACCTCTTTCACCTTTTCTGCACCTCCAAAAGATTTTTCAAGAATCTCCCAAGCTTCTTTTGAAGATTCTATATCACTAACCTTTTCAAAATTATCTGGACTCAGACATTGATGGATTATAAAGAGAGCTTTATAATCTTTCTTCTTCAATTCTTTATAAGCAGCCTTTTCTTCCTCCTTCGCACCTTCTGCAAGCGGTTCTACCCATTCTTTTACAAGATCCCAAAGATCTTGACAACAGAATACAACCTTCATCTGCTTGCACCAATTCTCATAGTTATCTCCTTTCAGAATTGGTAGTGTTGCTGGAAAATGCCCATTCGGATGATTCATTGCCATCGCCATTCTTCTTGCCTTGAATCGATTAACCGGAGCTCTGATACCAGATGTTGGAATTAGACTCTCAAACCTTTGAGTAATTCCTTATCGTTAAAGATGACAATGAAGAAAAATAAGAAAAAAAGTAGGATTGGGTTTGCGGAAATTAAAGAGAAGAAGAAAGTATTTTCTGCAGAGTTTCTCTCTGCCCACAAACTGTGGAAATTCTGTTATTCACTTGCAACTGCAACTTCTGTGAATACAAGTTATTGACTTGATTACAAATAATGAGGGTTACTCCCTATTTATAGATTTAGGTTAGCCTTCTCCCTAAGTCAAAGCCCAAAACTATAAAAGCCCAAAATACCTATTTTGGAACTAAATCAAATATAATCTATTTTAAATCTAAATCAAATCTATCTAAATTTAAAACAAACTTTTGTGTAACAAACTGTTACACACTTCGACACACCTTGTGTTCGAGTAACAACCTGCCTCGACACAAGGAATTACAAATTAACAAATAGTAGAAGCTACGAAAAGAAAGGCATGTAATTGGCTGAGATTTAAAACAAATAGAATGGAGTGCGGTATCAACCATTGGTTCTCAAATACTAGGGAGTGTATTGGTTGCACGGATCGGGGATAATCGAAAGATATATGCATTTTGGACTGGTCTATTTGGTTTTTGCTGTATTCCTTTTGTTGGCATTTCGGTTTGGATCTCTGCAGAGGGTAGTTAGGCTTTGAGCAGATGCTGGATTGGCTCGCAGGCTGGCCTTGTGTTGCCTAGTCTTAGAGAATTCAGTGTTTCGGTCAGTTCTAAAAGTAGTTCCAATACTGGTTTGTTAATCTGCTAGTCGTACTCGATGGCAAAAGAGATATATCA